>NC_053168.1:101235661-101535661 GCF_016835505.1 Polypterus senegalus
CAAGAGATTTAAACTAGACAATGACATAGGTGAGGTTGTTGCCTTCTTCTCTTTTTTCTTGTACTTCTCTTCCTTTCCTCCTCTTCCATCTGAGAATAACATAAGTGGCTGTGACTCTATCTCTGAAAAGGCACTGTAACTAAGAAATGTGCAAACTGGACAGAGAATGAAGGTCATCTTAAAACTGCTGCAGCTACAAGAGTCCAGGTTGTATACTTTATGTTGTATGTCTGCTTATGGTATTACCCTGTATACTGACTGGACAAGGTTTGTCAGTGAAGATTTTAAAAGAAAAGATCAGAAGAAAGATATAGTTTGAAAAACAAAGCAAAGGTCAAAAGCACAATAGTCAAAGCCACTAATTCTAACAAATACAATCAGTCAAAAAGTAAGCCAGCAGAGGTTCTGGTACAAAAGCTTCATGAAAAGTTGCACACAGTCATTACAGGTTTTTATCCAATGTTGGAAAAATTCAAATGGTGAGGGGTGCCCTTTATATACAGTAGTTGTGACCTGGGGCATCATGTATAAACGGTGCGTACGCACAAAACGTTGCGTACACCAGTTTCCACACTCACATCGCGATGTATAAAAACTAAACTTGGTGTAAAGCCATGCACATTCTCACGCCAGCTCAAACCATTGCATATGCAAGATTTCGTCTTGGTTTTCCAAACTAGTGGCAACCAGCCTCAAAGCAGTGCTGCTGTTCCTGTTTGAGTGCCCTTTATTTTTTAGATTCACATCCCTGACGTTGCTTTATGAAATACACTGAAATTAACTGCTGATTGTAAGCATCCTGTAACAATATACTGGTTCAGGTTGCCAAACTATTCCAAATACCATAGCTGCTTTAGCGTTGTTACTCTCAGTGCACCACTCAGAGTATTGTAACCTATTGACCCGAGTGTGGAATCGCAGTTGTACAGCAGCTGATCAGAATGCTGTACGGTGGGCTATGTCAATAGCGCAGATAATTTTTGGGATACAGCTTATAGTACCCACTACCTCAGCCATGCACAAAGTCTGTTTGAACTTCTCAAATCCAGCAAACATCAGAAAGCATTTCCTGCATGAACCTCAAGATTCAGAAACAGTTTCATCTCAAGAGCTATAAACGCACTCAATCAGTCCATTAAGTGTTCCCAGTAGAACTTACTAATTATATAATAATATAATAATATATTTATTATATTATTATTAGAATTACTTAGAATTATAATTACCTTACTGTAAACTTGCGCTACAGTTGTAAGATTGCACAACCTTGGCCACTTTATGAAAAATTTGCACTATATAAACATGTACATTGTACTTATGCTTTCATCTTATATATAAATTTCTACGTGTGGAAGTGTGTGTCTGTTTGTCCGGCCCGGAAGTGCGAGGCTACAGCATGAGCTCAAAGAGCCAGCAAGATGGTACCAAATTAATGAGTCGAAAGAAGAAAGAAGTGCGAGGCTACAGCATGAAGCTCAAAGAACCAGCAAGACAAACATTAATGAATTGGAGATAAACTCACTTAGCCTCTAATACACAAGCAAGGTGAGCACATCGGCAAAATGAAACCCATAAGGAGAGAGAAACTTGCTTACCCACTGATATGCAAGGGGGGTGAGTGTCTAAAACTAAATCATTAACTCTGCATTTCAGTTTTTTTATGATGATTTCAATAGTTTCTTTGATTTTTTATCATATTATTATTTTAAGTGGCAGCAATGTGGCGCAGTGGGTAGCGCTGCTGCCTTGCAGTTAGGAGACCCGGGTTTGCTTTCCGGGGTTCTCCATGTGTGGAGTTTGCATGTTCTCCCATGTCTGCATGGGTTTCCCCTGGGTGCTCTAGTTTCCTCCCACAGTCCAAAGACATGCAGGTTAGTATACTGGCGATTCTAAATTGTCCCTAGTGTGGTGGTGGTGTGTGTGCATGTGCCCTGCGGTGGGCTGGCACTCTGCCCAGGGTTTGTTCCTGCCTTGCGCCCTGTGTTGGCTGGGATTGGCTCCAGCAGACCCCAGTGACCCTGTAGTTAGGATATAATGGGTTGGATAATAGATGGATGGATTATTTTAAGTTTATGGAGGATGTCCATATTGAATCTCATTGTACCACACAATAACAATAAAGGAATTCAATTCAATAGAAGAGAGCGTACATTAACAGTTGATGACAACTGGCTTCTAAGTCGATTTAGGTTTCCAAGAGCTATCATCTTAGAGCTCTTTATATAATTTTTAAGGTGAAAGGCATTGAAGTATTTATATTACATTATATAGATAAATTTAACTTCATTTAAATAATGTATACTGTAGTAGTGATGAGCTGGCACCCTGCTCAGGGACTGGTCCTGCCTCACGCTGTATGCTTGCTGGGACTGTTGTGACCCTGGATGGATAGATTGATGGAATAAGTAAACATGTATTATGAAGATATTTCAATGTTCCTTAAAAGTTTTGAAGAATCGTCATTCTAAGGTTACAGCTGGTTTGACATTTCAGAGTTTATTTTGCCGATTGGTTATGCAGAGAAAAAAGGGAAGAACAAGATTTGTGGTATGGTACATTTGAAAGAGGCAGCACTGCTGTATTAAATTATTTAATTGTGGGTTGTGCATGTCTCAGCAAGCATCTTGAGGGAGGAAGGAATAATCTCAAGACCGGGCTCCAGCTCACCGCTGCCACTGTGCCACCGTGTCCCCATGTTTAATGCATTCTTTAATGCAATTCATTATGAAAATTATATGAAGAATATATCTTAGTATTTTAAAATGTTCAGAGAGCTGTAATATCATGAATGTAATGCATTATAAGGCAACTTCTTTGCCTCCACTTCGCATTTGCTGAAATTCTGTTTTTTCACGTGCTTTTGCCATTGTCTTTTAACCAAACACTGAATGAAGAAGGTGATATTGATATTGTTTTGCATGTTAAAATATGTGAAATTCTGTGGTGTGGGGTGGCAGGTGTGTTTACGTGCATTACATTTCACACTGACCAGGATTTATGTAGCAGAAGAACGTGGAAGTTAGTGTACACACAGATTTATGCATCTGGATTTCTTTGTGCGTATGCACATTTCTGTTTTTGTCCGTATACCATGTTTTAGTGTGAATTCTATGCACAGCGTTTACATGAGGACCCTGCTGTGTTGTGGGATGCATCACCAAGGCAATGGGCGACGTGAAGCTTTCACAATGGTGGCCTCAATTGCTAAAACAAAATAATGTTGAAATTATCATGAAAATATTATAAACTATTTAATTCTCCAATTGAAATGCAGGTGTCACAAACAGACTCTCTAGGTCAGAAAACCCTAGAAAATACGTATAACTTAGTTTTAAATCTTAAGGTGAACCATTCCAACTATTCCAGCATGGTTTCTATAGTTGTGTTCACTCTTCCAGTGTTTGTGATCATCTTCCAGAGTCGCATACCTTGCCTTTCCCCATGTTCATTCCATATCTTCTGTGAGGCTTTATTTATTTAATGCCCTATGAGTCTCTGCCTACCTTATTGGACCTTACCAGGCTTGTAACATGAGTTTCAGGGAGTGCTATTGCCATATCAAAATGTTTGGACCTTTGTTTTATTCCCACCTGTGTCAGTATGCATCTTTAAAATGAAAAAAGAGGAAAAAACATGGTAAGAGAAACAATGTTTTGGCTCTACGGCCTTCATCAGGTTTATCCTGATGAAGCCCATACACTAAACAGTCATGGAATAGTCTTTAACCTATTTTATCATCTGTTTAGAGTTTGCAAGTCCTCTGTGTTGCTTGGCTTACTTCTAAATGCTATAGTTTCTATCCCAGTGCAAAATCTTTATCTTCAGTGTGTTTGCACTGTTGCGGTATGTGTGTGTGCGCATGTATGTGTGATGCTGCCCCCTATAATGAACAGGGATCACATTCTTAGTTGTCTTCAGCCTTGTACCCCTACAGCCTTTAATAGATTAATTACAGGCATGAGTTAAAGTCATGTATTGGGGCATGGTCTAATATTTGTCATTGTAAATGAGATTTGAATGTTCACATAATTTGATTAATTCTGATCACACAATACAGCACATTTCAATTTGACTATTTTAATAATGCATAATTTCAATCATCATAATGAGTTTTTTCAGATATCTTCAAGAGCCACAGGAGAGCATGCTAAGCTGTGAAAACCATTCAGTAAGCATTTTCTTTCACTAGTGTTCTCTTATTGCAGATGAAGGAAAAACAGCTTTAAAAACAAAAGGAGTTTCCTGTTATTTTTTGATTAATTTTTTAAAAACTGCTTAAAAAAACAACCTTGGTAAATGTCTGCATGAATAGATGCTTGAAGTTTGCAGTATATTTATATTACTTCAGCAGCCTTTTGTGTAGGTAAAGGTGGTATAATTAAGCAAACTGTGTTAGGTACTGTATAAACTAAATGCTGATTTGCTTTGGTATAGCAATAGATTTTTTTTCACAGCTCCCTGTTTCCACTTTGATTCCTGGCTTAGATTTCTCTGTGTTCATCAAGTTTCCACATCTCTGAATTTGATAAAGAGAGAAAAAATAATGAATGTATAGCAAAACAAGCAATGCTCTTTCCTAAATATTTTGTTGGATTTGGTAATTCTTTATGCAAAATAAAATTAGTTTGGGAAAGACATGTGACCCATGGTTATTGGTGTATGCTTGCTGAGATCACTCTAAGGGGGATACAAAGATCTCAAGCAGGCCATGGGAGGCTGTTGATAACTATCATTCAACTGGTGTCTTCTGTGATTTCTAGTTTTTTTCTCACCATTATTCATCTTGCTTAGTTTTATTGAGATTTTTTTTTCTTCTTCCCTCTCAAAAGAATATCAAGGTGAAGGTTCTGATATGCTATTGTTAGTGCTATCAACTAGTTTATTGTGAACTTAGTTATAAGTACTTTGTTTCATAAATTCCCTTCATTTAGCATATGCTTTTCCAATTTTTATATTATATACAGTGTAGGCTAGATGGCATCCTTCTTTCAAATGTTCCCTGATTTGTTTATTTGAGGTAACATCTTTGTCAGACTATTGTCATTTTTTGTCATGATTGCATATCTTAGCTCTTCCCAAGTGAGTGTTGAGATGACAATTTAACTCAACTTTACTTCACAATGGTGATTTTTGTGTTAAGCTTTTCTCAATGTTAGAGATTTTTTTGTCCATTTTGTTAATGAACATGGTGGGTAAATCTCCACCAAAACCTCTAAATAATGTTAATTACTTGGTTCCCATTATTAATTTTGTAAGAAAACATTGTAGCAAAGCTCTTTACATGCAGGACTGGAAGGCAGTGGTCTACAAATGCTTCACTGACTGATCAGGGAATGAAGAGTGTGTGACAGAAGGCTGGGAAGTGCTACATGTTTGTGTGGCACCAGCCTGTTGACAAGGAAAGACAGAGCATCCTTTAAATCAGGAAGGTTCTAGAAAGAGGACGGAAACTTTCTTAGGAGCCCAATTAATTCAGAACTCCAAACAGACATTAGTACTTGTCTATATGGAGCATCATCTCTGATGAAAAGTGTAAATGTGATAGCTGATAACGTGATACTAACAGTTGTACTGGGTGGGAAATGAGCTTGCCATCTGTGGGTTCCCTTTTCAAATCCGCTTAGGAGGTGTTTCATGTGAACAACAAAAATAAAGTGAAATAATCAGTTTTGTTAGGCAGTGCTGTTGTATATTGTTTTTCAGTACACAAGCTTATTATTGAAATGATTCTGTTTCAATGCTACTGAAAGGACTTCAGTTCCCAATAGTCCAGGGGTGTCCAGCTCCAGTCCTGGAGGGCCACAGTGGCTGCAGGTTTTCATTCTAACCATTTTCTTAATTAGTGAGCAGTGCTCACTAATTGTGCTGCCAATGTTGTTTGCCTTTGTTTTAATTACCTTAACTCAGACCACTTAGTTGCTTCTTTTTCCTTAATTAACAGCCAAACAATAATGAGACATAAACCGTGCCTCCACATGACCAGCTAACATGTGCCCATCACACAGTATGTGAAAATAAGGAAAGTTAAAGGTCTCAGTAAGGTTGATCTGCTCAGGTCACCAAAACATCTTGATGGTGTTCTTTGAAAAAACTGAAAATCAACAGTTTTGGAATTGTCTGTTGTGGTAGAATGAGAGTAGCAACAAGCCATGGATTTAAATAATGGGTTTAATTAACAGCAAGAATTGGCATCTCATTAAGGAAACAGTTTGGAGTGAAATTGGTTGGAGTTTAAAGCCCCAGTTTAGCTAGTCATCTGTTGGCTCATTTTACATCTCATTTCTGTTTGGCTACCATTTAATGAGTAAAAGAATCAATTCAGATGACTGAACCCTTAAAAACAGGGAGATTAACTCGAAGGGAAAAGAAGTTAATTTGCAGTAAAAACTGGTCACTGATTAGGAAAAGAGTTAGAATGAAAAGCTGCAGTTACTGTGGTGCTCCAGGATCAGGAGTTAGACACCCCTGCAATAAGCAGCAGGAGTATGCAGGAGCCCCTTGTATGGGGACTAGAATTATGTTCAGCAGTGAAGCTAATAGAAATGAACTATCTGAATGTGAGGACTTGGGGTAAGGGTTATCATTTAATTTGTTGAAATGTTTTGCTAATACTGTATTCCTCTTTGCTGTTATCTGTATATTTTTAGTATCTAACATTTCTGGTAAATGTCTTTATGCAACCTCTTTGGAAAAATAAGTTAAGCTGGTTGTTCAAAAGAAAGAAGCAACTACCATGTTTTTAATAATGCTGACAGTAGTAAAAGTTACATTAAGTACCCTTGCAGTTCAAAGTGTATGTGTGTTTTTGAGCTTCAAAGAATGAACTCGGCTGTCTCTAGAGACAAGAAAACTTAGTTTTATGGGCTCTGGAATAAAATGCAAATGGTATCTTTGGGGATTGGCAATATTTATAAGCCCCAAAGGGGCAGGACAACCATACCACATTTAATTTTGCTTTTTAAGATCAGTCAAACTGATCAGTAGTCTTCCATTACCATCATGATGGAGCTACATATGCAGTGTAGAAGAGGTTAAAACACTGAACAACACATGAACAGAGCTGCCAGGGAGACTGAGCATCTACCACTACTCGGTTATATGGTGTGGATAGCTACAACTTGATTTGTTTAATTTTCAATACTTTGAACATCTCTCTCTATATATAAAATCCAACATCTGCCTGTCTGTATGTCTGTCCGCTTTTCACGAGAGAACTACTTAACGGATTTAGATTGGGTTTTTTTCTATAATTTGCTTGAACATTCAATTTGATTTTTGTGACTTCTCTCATTGTGCTAAGAATCATAATTTGTTTGCAGGAGTGATATATTCGTGCTAACCCAAGATAGAGGGTGTGGGCTGAAGGGAGAGGGAGGTGTTACGTCAGGAGTAGGGAGCCGGGTGGGGCCCTCCTCACTGTCCTGTTTCACTACTATGCAGGGGGACGGCTAGTTATACTATAACATAGAAGCCCTGGATATGATTCAAACAGCTAAGGTTCCTGGCCTAGGTGGATGACTCCAAAAGCGTTATTACAGTCTGGTCTGGAGTCATCTGGAACACATCTCCAGATGTTGAAGTCTGCTTTCAACAGAAACTGAACCCCTCGAAACGCTCTGTTATAATATTTTTTTTTTCAAAACAGCAAGAAATGTACTAAAAATCAATCTTTGATTGAAACTACTGGATAAACTATTGGCCAGACATTAAGGGTATGTTATCCATAAACTCATCCATGTGGATTAAGCCTGTTTTATTACAATCTGCTAAGCAATAGACAATATTTGTTACCTTTAATATATACTGGACGTTGCCCCAATCACACCCTGCCTAGTTGCACTTTTGCCCTTATCTGCAGAGAAAGTATTTGATCAAATAAGCTTTAAGTTTTATGGCAAGGCTTACATTCCATGATGTTTAGGATGAATTTTATTATTATGATCAAGACTTTGAATTTGTTCCTAATGGAAATTGTGCTTATTAATTTAAATATTGCTCATCACTTCCAAACATTTAAATTTCCCTCTCTCCTCTTTGCTTTTCAATCTTTCACAAAGCATTAGCTATTGCTATGAGGGTGTATACATTAATTATAACCATTTTTTTCATGGTTAAAATCATAAGATATCACTAGATGCAGCCTTCTTGTATTTCCTGGATAATATCTCTGAAGATCTGCACATTTTTAAATTTTTCAAGTACTACAGACAACTTTTTGGATAAACTGGTCATAATCATCACTCGTTGTAAGCATTGTGAATCTAATCTTTAGGTTACCTGAAACAAATGTGCACATACTTACCCTCTTTACTATTATGAGAGTAAATCAAAAAGTAAAGACGATTGGAAAATTACATGGTAACCATAATGGATAGAGCTCACGCAATACAACCTGCTCGTAATGGCTTCTGGTTAGTTCGTTAGTATGGTTAAAGCCAGGGTCAAATGAACATGGACTCTGTGCTGTGGGAATGCATAATTGGTTAACAACATGCCATAATGAGATTTATTTGGGCAGAGGAATGTGAAATCTGCTGAAATTAACCAAAGGATGTAGGCTTAGCATGGAAGTGAAAGCAGCATTACTCAATGAAAATTTTTGGAATGAATAGAAGGGCTTAAAGCAGGAAGAAGTGTAATAAAGGAAGCTCAATCTGATTGACCATTAACATTTTGCACATAAGCCCACATCAATATTGTAAATGCCTTCATCAGAGAACACTGACTGATTACGTTGTCCACTGTTGCTGCACATTTGGATATCAGCTGTGGATCTCCACATGCCAAAGTGTGTGTTGACTTCAGAAATTGTAAAGTTTGTGCAAGATAAGATGGATACCCAAATATCTTACTAATCTGCACAAGCCAGTGAATTTCAACAGGTTTCGCTCCTTCTTCCTAAAGAAATGTAAATACGGTGCATTGTTCATCAATGGTGTAATCCTGCAACGGAGCATCCATGTTTATTTGACCTTGACTTGTACTATTCTAACAGCAGAGTGCTGTGCTGTGCATTTTCAGACTACCCATAGGCCATTGTGAATGTGTCGTATTGTGTCAGCTTCTAGCCACTGCAGTTACCGCATGATTTTCAAATTGCCTTTGCTTGTTGATTTATGCTTGTGTATACCATTACTTCAGACTACCTCATGATTGGCAACGGGCAACCACAACACCAAGTGACACCTGCTTTAACTACTTTTCAAATTAAACTGTGTACTGCATAGTTCTCTTTCTTCCCTCCCGTTCCTTTTGCTGATGTTAAGCCTGTGTTGCAATCTTTAAATATGTGGCCCTTAATCACACATTTGTTGGGCATAAGGTAATGACATAAGGTGGAGAGAGAGTAGATGCTTGCCCAGTGTCACATATTTCTGCAATTGTTTTTCATTACCTAACTCTTTGTATTTGAAGTGCTGTAGTGTAGTCATTATTTTTGATCCCTGGCCTTGTGGAGATATCCGCACAAAGTGTTTTTTGATGATTCAACCCTGTCAACATTCCAGTCACTAATACCATCTTTTTCAATCCCCTGCTTTACCTTTTATTTACAACTTTGGTCAATCCTTAAAGTGTATGGGGTTGTACTTTCATCAGCTATTCAATCTCACGCTTTATGTAATTTCTCTATCTCTTCTCTCTCCCAGAGAGCAGTGTCTGTTTTATATGCTTTATTATATAAAGGGGCTTGCTGATCTTTACAGAGAGAGTCTGTTTAACATCAACACCCCCTTCTACTCTACTAGCCTAGTAAGTGGAAGTCTATTTTAAAAAAATATTTCTTCAATGTCTAAAACTTCATAATGTCAACACACTCACATTCATTCATTGTTTATATACTATCCCACACAAACATTATGCTATGGGGTTGAACCCTGACACTAATTATCATTTTTTTCTCCACATATTAGCCAGACACCTATATGTATATGTTCTGGGATTGTGTTGAAGTTTTTATCTAAAGTATCTGATATTCTGGCATTCTTTCTCTTCATTAATATTCCTTTTCTTACCCACATTTTTCTTATTTTAGATCTTTCTTCACTTCATCTTTCCCTTCTTTGGCAGATGCTTTTTTCCCCACAGGAACATTTGCTGTAAAATAGCTCTAGCCTCTCACTAGGAAATCACAGATTACTTTTCTTTTTGGAAATGTTCATTTTTTCTATCTATTCCTCGTAGAGCTCTCTGTAGTGAGGATCAATGGTAATTCTGGCTCGTACATTGAGAAATGGACAAAAACAGTACAGCTGGTCTACACTTAGTTACCTGTTGGTCATTCCCTCATCCATAATTCTCCTTTTTTCTACTTATTTGGTGGTGTCAAGGAACTATTCACTCCTCATCAGTTGCCATGGCCTTTGAATAGTAAAATGTCCCGAATCTAGCAGGGCTGTTTCCTTAGTGGGCTTGGGAGGGAGGTGAGAAGAAGGTGTTGAAGATGGGTTGGCATTTTTCCTGTTAATTTTTAAATGGTTGGTTGCTTTGCTTAATGTTTTTGTTTAACTTATTTCTTTATTAAGGATTTGATCTAAATAAAACAGGTATTTTTCTGTCATAGCCATATATTAGATCTTGTCTTCTAGCTACTACTTCTTCTTGTAAATCTGAACTAGAAAAGTAGATGATAGATAATGAAAGATTCTATAAAACACAAAACAGATTTTTTGTTTTGGTCAACAACTTCTCTGACAATTAACGTTTATTTTACTTAAAGAATTTTACTATTAATTATCTATCCTGTTGTTTGTAGAAGCATAACTAAAACGTATACTTATTATAGACAAAATAATTTCAGATACACAAATAGGAAATCTTTAAATACTGTTCACGGCATTCTTACTGTTCCTTTTTACATGGCAGTTTTGATTGATGTTAATAGGAAAGGCATAGTGGTGGATGAGGACAGAATATCATTAAAAAGTTAAAACTGAACCAATTTTTTGTTTTTATTTGCTACGTTTATTTGTAAAATTATTAGTGGGGAAATTGTAGAACACACAATAATTTCCATTATTGTCTTGCAACTAACTTCTTTACTTAATTGGTAGTCATTTCCATCCCCAGCAACATATTGCCCTTTAACCTCAAGACCTAATTCCTACCTCTGCGTTCTCTACCTCAATCTTGGCAAGTGTTTTATTTCAGGCTTTTCTCTAAAGGCCATATCACATTGTGTTATTTTTCCAGAAATGTTCAGTCATATGACAGAATCTTACTGAGTCAGAGGCAGTCAGTGCCACACTCCCATGAATGCAGTTGAGTAATGTGACATGCCTAGTGACTCATTCCAACCAGTCTGCGACTTTTACCGAATTTGACTTTGTCTTTTGTCATAGGGATGGGCTTTGTGTTCACAAGAGCTGACAACCAATAAAAGCTCATACAGAAGTACAATGCATATAATGCATCAACGTGGAATAAAGAATGCAAGTGATTTGCACTTCACAAACAAAGGAAAGCTCATCTGTCTGACGTCTCATGTGTTATGCACCATGACAGAATGGAAAAAGGAGAGAAAAATGGGCTGAGACTGTGTCTGAAATTGCTGTATCAGTTAAGCCTTCATATTATTGGCTTGACTGGTCTGGAAGGTCATCACTCGGATGATAAGTCTGACGTGTCCAGCAATTTTCAGTCAGCCACAAGATCAGCAACTGCAGTTTGTAAGTCTGACATAATCCACAACTAGAAGCAATGTAATGTGACATCAGCTTAAGGTTAATCTCCACTGTATTGTCCTTATCAGCTGGTTGGATTTTTCTTCAACTCTCTGGGTGTTTTCCAGCAAATTATTTTCTTATTTGCAGTATGTTGCTTTATGTTTTTGGTTCCACAATTTTACCTTTAATGACATGCTCGTTTTCTAGAAGAATGTTTGAAATGTTGCTAACATTTATGTGAGATTTCTCTAAAGGTTACGGTCACACAGAAAAGATATACAGCCAAATAAATTGACATTTTATTTTGTGCATATGTGTTGTGGCAGACGGTCAGGGCCCTTGTCTGGCCGGGACACCTCCATGCTGGGAGGACCTGGGGAGCAAGCATGGCCAGAGCGTTACCTCCCCTGGAGCGCCAGATGGCAGCCCCCCTGGGTCTAACTGTGCCTAAGACTCCCGCAGGGCTCCATGGGAGTTTGAGTTTGGTGCAGCTCTGTTGGGACCCATGGGCACCGCCAAAAGGTGCTGCAGAAACTACTGAGCCCTCATGGGCAGTTCTTCTACCATACCTAGAATTGCTGCCAAAAGTAGGCCATCAAACACCTGGAGCAGTTCTGGGTGCCTTATATAAGGGGCCAACGGACACTACTCAGGGAGCCAGAGTCGGGAAGATGGAGACTAAGTTTGCCGTGGAGGAGTGAAAACAGAAGAAAAGTAGAAGAAAAATTTGTGTGATATTGTGCCTTATTGAAGTGTGCTTGGCACTGTGTTTGACTTGTGGGAATGGGGAAGGCATTGCCCACAAGGGGATTAAAAAGAAAATAAAACCCATGTGTTTTCCCAAGTGTGCCACCTGTGTTTGTCTGTGTCGGGTTGGGTGGCTGTTACGCCCTGTACTGGTGTCACAGTGTCCTGTCATAGAATGGATAATATCCAGCCTTTTGCAGCTTCCCTTTGTCTACCAGGAAAAGAAGCTTCAGAAATGCAGACTGACAGAATATTCTGAGTATTGGATATTGTCACTGGGCAGGATACTATTCTGGTAAGAATAGGGTTTCCAGAATTCCAGTTTTTAATCCTTGATTTGAATAATGTCTTTTATGGATATCTGTGAGATGCTTCCTTACTGTAAACATAAAAGCTATGATGTCTGTCACCTTCCAGATGTGACTCACTGTTTTTACTTAAAACCTCTTTGTACACTGTCCATATTGTCTGCTGAACGACAGGGTTGGCATTTTTAATGCAAATAAATGCAGGCATAACCCACGTACTATAAATAATATAACGCTAAATGCCACCTGGGGGCAGCGCAAATCAAGAATTCATAAATTGATACTTTTGTAAAATCAGATGCAGCAGTGTGCAGGCATATGGAGTCACAGTGAAAAATCCTCAACTTTAATAAGAAAACTTAGCAAGATAACCAAAATGGTCAAGCTGCACTGCATTGGATACCTTGCATCTGATTCTAGAATAGAGCATACATACAGAGTTAAGGTAAGGAAGACATTAATGGATATCCAAGGTTACCCAGTACAACATTTTCTATGGATCTGATCTTAATTTACATGTAAGCACAGTACATGAATTGATACATTGTTTCTTAGAGAATACAAATTTAGATAAATTGTTTGATATTTTGCATAGATCTGTTAATTGGCATGAATGACTAATGCAAAAACAAAGATTTTTTCTTTTATGAATTGCTTTAGCTGGCATCTGGAGTATAAAGGAGAAGTAACTACTTAATAGGCCATTAAAAGAGCATGTGGAAAGATTTTATCCTGAGCATCAGTTCTAACAAACATTTGGGTAGATTTATATGGTCAGTGGATTTAGAATGTATCCAGACTCATTTCGTTATAAGACAAGTCTATTTAAAGCTTCAAGATATTTGCACATAGATTTTAAGATACTCTATATATTTGTAAATGCAGTACTTTTGTACTCCGAGATTAGAGTAATTGACTGTTTAGGTGACCTGCAAGTTGACATATAATCAAACTGGTTTAGCAGTTTGTTGTCTTGGCTTTTGTAAAAGATTTGACATTAGGATAAACATCCTCTCCATTTATCTAACTAAGGGTCAATGGGTGGATGGGAGCACAAGTCAAAAGCCACCCAGGCCATAATTCAAATCCATGACTGTAAAGCTTTGAAGTATCAGTAATAACCACTCCACCATCCAAGTGTAAAGAATGTTGAATTAAAATTAGCCCTCTTGTTACTGACCTGACAGATACTCTTCCACAGGCTTATAGTCTCCAGTTGATTACACTCACACAGGAACACACAGAAAATGTAGAAACTTCACACAAAAGACACTCCAGGCAGAAAGTTATCCAAAGCTCAGGTGCCACAAAATGAAAGTGTCACATACTGAATGATCCTATAAAAATCAGAACAGAATCTCAAAGCAAAAAAGCATTACAAGCAGGGCTACTATAAAAACAAGAGGGGTAAATCACCTCTTGCATGGCAGTTTGTTTTAAATAACATAGTAAAACAACTTTTCTGCCTAAAAGTTACATCAGTGGTAACTAGTGAAAAAAAAAATTGGGGCGGGAGTAGCAAACTGAAGCAGCACTTCGCAGGTCAGAAGAAAAGAAAAACACACACACACACTGTAATGTTCCCCAGTAGTACTACTTAAACATAAATTTTGCCCTCCTTTTCTTCAGGCCTGAAACTTTCTCAATTACTTTCTGAATAAATTGAGTCATTTCACTCACCAGTCTTTTTTCCATTGGCAGTATAGTCAATGCATGTGTTTCTAAGAAAGGTTTTATGTACTTTGGAAAACTTACTAATATGTAGAAAAATATGTAAATCTCTAATGTTTTATAGGCTGCAGGACACCAACAGATTAAGAGTTTGAAATTTAGGCTTCTTAATTGGTGGTAAACAAGCCATTTAAAAAAAATGCATATTTTTCGAATCATAATAGAACTTAAACATATCTTTATATATAATACGCTACTGTGGCTGGTCTTTTGTCTGTCTAGGATTTTAAATCACCTGTAGCTCTAAAAAGTTTTACTAATTGACCTGAAATTTGGTACACACATACTACATGATGTCTAATATCCGCTTTTGGGTTGATGATTGACCTCCAAGGTTATTCCTCTTTTTTTTTTATTTTTATCAAACTTTCGGCAGCGGCCGTGCAGCGCATGCATAACGGGCATTGTTCTCATCCCTTCCACTTTCACCGTCAGTTCCCCTACCTCTTCATATCTTAAATCATTGTTGAGGCAGATTGAAGACTTAAGTGCCAGCTTAAGTGAAAAATTAAAGAAAACGTACAAAGTAATTGCAACAGAAACACTCAATCAGTTTTAACGTGAAAAGATGCTGATGAAAGAACAGAAGAAGCGGGCTGCTAGTGTGGAGAAAAGAAGAGCTGCTCAGGAAGCAGTAAGTGCATCAACCACTGAGCAAACAAATGCTAAACGTTCAGAGAAAAATTATGAAAACTAGGAATGCTCAAGTCAAGTGTATTCGCTGCATGTTATCGTGCAGTGCGCCGTTACTATTTTAATTTATATAACATGCCACGTGGCATAAATTGTTTGTAATATAAAGTTATATAACCCAAATCTCACTTAAAACAACTAATTTAATACTTTGAAATTCTGAAAACTTACAAAAGTTCCATTAGCATCATTGAAATGACACTTTTTTGGTTCACTTATGTGGTCGAAATCAAAATGTTAATTAAAAAAGAAACTTATCACATAACAAGACAAGTCTGAAGAAACCTTTTGGTTTTTCGTGCAGGAGAAAAGCTGTCATTGTGTCATTTATTCTCTTGCAGCACCATGCTGAAGAGAGAGTATCCTTCTCAACAGGCTGTTACAGAATTTCACAGAATAAAAGCAGAAGCTCATGCTTATTGATAACTGAATTTACATAACAGTGCAGATTAATTCTTACATATCATACTTTGATTGGTTAAAAAACATTAAGTATTTAGCACAGAGCACAACCACACTAAAAAACAAGTCCTTCTCCATGATTTCCTTGTTCTTCAGTATCTCATAGTTTAGATAATACCCTTGAAATCTCAGTGTATCATACATTTGGCGTATTACTACATTAAACTCCTCCTGGTACTTTCTTGTCTTTGTTGATCACTTGACCTTTATCTGGTTCCCTGATATGCCTGAACAGGTTTCTAACACTTTATCCTAAAAGACTATGTGACACTTAAGTCTAATTCTTATTCCGTGCTTATTGTACTTGTGGCAAAATAAACACCTTCTTGTTTTTTTGTTTTTTTAATAAGTAAAATTATTTATGAAGTGCTTATCACAGACAAGTCACAAAGCATCATTAAATATTAAAACAAAATAAAGAGCAATGACACAATTAAAAAACACCTGCAGATGACAGCATTGCTCAAATGCCAGTCTGAACAGATGCAATTTTTTTTCAAATTAAGTTATAAAATGTATGTATGGATGGCACCAATGTGTTCTAGAGAGTCCAAAAGCTCTTTCTGTAAAGTTTTTGAAGTTCCCTTAAATACAGTGGCAGACATTCTCAAGGTGCTCTTTCAACATTTCATTGAGAGAGGCAACAAAATTCACCATCCCACAGAAAATCCTGAGCTGATTGGAGCTCTCACTCTCATCATGACCATGCTAACCCAACTCAAATGCCCAACAATACTTCACACTGTACAGGATGTGTCAATTTTTGGTCAACTCTTCATTGTGCCTTTGAATGCTAATCCTGTAGCCTTGATCTAGCTGTTCAGCAATACTAAGCCTGCCAAAAGAAATTGTCTAAATTTAGTCTAGATGACTGCTGCTACTTTCATGCTGCTTGTATTTTTCAAAAAGATGTTTTACGTCTTGTACGCCTATCTTTGTCCACAATGCTTCGGTGCCAACACTTTGAAACACATAACAGGAAAAGCAAAAAAAAGGCATTGCTTACATGACATCCAGTTATCCAACTCCATTTGTCATAAAAAGATCAGGAAAATGCCTATGTTTAAGCTTGTCCTCGATCACAATTTATGAAGGGCTGTTTCATTAAAGAAATAACCAAATTTTCTTTGATTTCTGAAGATCCACTTGAAGTTGCTGTGAAGATTCCAGTGCAGATCACAGAGACACCAGGAAACGAGATTTATTTATAAATTTACTGTGTCCCAACCAGCACAAACACACTTTCTTTACTTTCAGTTTCTTTTCTCTTTTCCTTTATCTTTCACTCCTTTTCTCTCTTTCTCCTCCACTTCTCCTCAGCAAGCTTCGTCTCCCTCCTACCCACTCTGGCTCTCGGAGTAGTGTCTGCTGGCCCCTTATATAGGGAAGTGCTCCAGGTGTCTGATGCGTTTTCGTCTAAAACTTCCGGGTGTGGCGGACAAGCTGCTTTCCAGGGCTCAGCACCCATGGATCCCAACAGGGCTGTACCAAACTCTCATGAAGCCTTGTGGGAGTCTGAGGCACTGTTGCAACCCAGGGGGCCTGCCATTTAATGTTCTGGGGGAGATAATGCTCTGGCCACACTTGCTCCCATGGTGCACCCAGCATGGAGGAGTCCCGGCCGGGCATGGGCCCTAGCCATTCGCCACATTGCCATCTATGTAAAGTCACACTCGCACATCTGTAGTTATGTTATGTTATGGCAGGTGTGAACTGTGATCCATTGACTTGAACTTCAAATAGTGTGTCAGATCCCATTAGATTAAAAAAAGCAAAAACACTAATTTATTGCCAATAAATGTGGGAGTATCTGGAGTACAAGGAGCTGTGTCACCAGAAAACAGCCTAAAACAGCCAATTAAAGAGGAGCCTCATGTCTCCTGCTTGCCACAAATTCAAGGACTTACATAGTGTGGCGAGCGGCTGGGAGTGGGATGCTTGGAAGGACCGGAAGAGGGACTATGCCTCCTCCGGACCACGAGAGGGCAGCTGTCCTGGTTGGTATGGGGACCACGGGAACAAAGCATGGAAGCTCAACCCTATAGGAGCCCGTGGTCACCGCCAGGGGGAGCCCAGATACCTGAAAAACCCTGGATGTCAGCACTTCCGCCACACCCAGAAGTGCTGGCGGAAGGATTACCAGGGACAACCGGAATGCTTCCAGCAGAAGTTCATGGGGAGGCATCTTGAGAACATCCGGGTGAACATAAAATGGGCTGCCTCCCTCCATTCGGCAGCTGGAGTCGGGTGGAAGAGGACGAAGCTTGGAGGAGAGGACTGGAGGCGGTGAAGGAAGGCATTGTGTGAGGCCTGGACTTGAGGGAGATTGGTGCTGGGGCACTGGGTTGTGTGATACTTGTAAATATTGTAAATAAAGTGTGTGTGGTGATCTGAAACGATGTCTGCCTGTTTGCGCCTGGGCTGTTTCCCACAATAGATTTTAATTTGTTTGGTGTACTTCACTTAGGAAATATAGGTATTCACACAGAATTTAAACAAATACAAGTCAGAACCAATTTTTAATGGATGTTGAGATGTGCTGACACTAGGCATGTTGTGCAAATAAGCAAATTTATTTTATGATTATTTCACATTGCCTAATTAATTTAAGTGGAGTTTTTAAAATATTTATGGAGACAGGGCCCCAGTTTCCTTCATTACAAACCGCCACTGAGCTACATAAATTTATATTTTTTACTGATCTGTCCCTGCCACTTTCATTGTCAACTTATTCTATTTTAAAATTGCAAATGCAAAATTTCTGCTACATGTCTTACTTTAATATATCAATTGAAAAAGACCAAAAAAAGGAATCCATGTACAACACACTGAAGTCACCCGTATTTTCACTATATAACATTTGCTGAAATATTCCAAGAAAAATGAGTGTTTAAGAATGCATGTATACAGTAATTTAGATAGGAACTCATTAGATGCAGCTATTACATTTTTTTCAAATATTAGACTAATCAGAGACACTCCAGTTTACAGATGCCACATGTGCTCAAAGAACTAGCTCAATGTATAATTTGGCAGCAGTGCCTAATTTTACACAAACATCCCAGATTAGGCCTTTTTTCCCATCTATACATTGAAGTCATCTGTGGGGAATGCTTTCATTAGAAATTCTGACTAACCCAGCAGCCCCTTAAATTTTAAAACATTTCAACTGAAGTGTGCTACAAAAGTAAGAAGATCTCAAAGTTCTATTGCAATTTTCAAATGAAATGCTAAATAAGGAAAAAATGTGGATTGGTCATATTGAAGAAGAAGAAAACAAGTTAGCTTTATTGTACAGTTAATACTGCCTATTCCATGGTATGTACTTTACAGATACATTACATTTCTATGATTCTATAGCTAGAGCTCTGCTAAGGGAAATGACTTGCTTCAACTTCATGAAGTCAGTGGTTGCTACAAGTCCTTAGCCACTAGGGACCCACACCACCTGCCTAGAAGACTGAATTTAGAAGACCTTCTTCAACCAAAAGATTTCCTTGGTAGTTTATAGATGATCATGTATTTTAAGATTCATAAAAAGAAATTTGATTGAATGCTCAGTCTTTTATACTTGAGCAATGCTGCCAGAGTTTAAACTATTTAATCAAAATTTGTTATATAAAAGTCTAAAGATGAAAAAGTGCTTTCTAATACTTATGCATGAGAGCTTAACAATTCTGACAAGCGAAAGGAGCCCATTCAAGTCCATCAAGATCATCTGGGTAGCTAACAGCTACTTTAACTCTGTGCCCTATCCAGATATTTTTTAAATGTGTTTTCCTTCAACATCTTGATTTGGTAATTTTTTCCAATCTCCCATGATCCAATGTGTGCAAAATACACGTTTGAAAATGATCCAATGCGTGGAAGACTTGTTTCTGGTGTGGATGAGTGAAGTATTGCAAGTCCCACAGATAAATGTTGTGGGGCCAACCTGATCATCCCTGTTTAATTCAGTTTAACAAAAATCTACTGGCTGCCCAGTGTGCCAGTAAAAAAAAAATAACAAAAACAAAATAAAGTCATTAAGCTAGATAAGTAAATGATTTTCTCAAGCTTAAAGGAGTTCTGTCCTGTGGTGCACTCTGTTCCAAACTGAATGCCTCCTTCCAGCAGCTGTGTACTTTATAGATGGGGAAGTGGAAGGGGCGGAGTCAGTTGCTCTCACTGAGTGTTGTCTTGGTACTGTGAAGGGAACAAAAGAGAAGAAGGTTGGCACGAGTGTCATCTTTCGACCCAGGGTGATATTACCTACCTCCACAGAGGTGTGTGTGTGTGTGACACTGGCTTTCTTCTTAAATGCACCTCCCCTTTGACCTAGTCTACACTAACATGGAAAAATTTGAAAATGCATGTGTCTTTATTATATTTTTACCTTTCGTCCACAATAAAACAGCATTTTCAATCACCAAAAATATTGCTTCAAAAATGATCATAAAATTATTTATATTTAAAAATGCTGAGTCTCATGTAGCAATGTGGGTAGGAAAAACAGATTTCCAAATATACTGACGTATAATAGTCCTGTGATCCAGCACTGACTTCAGCTTGTTTTGGTAATTCTGTTTGTGATCTCATGTTTATTGTGGGGATTGTTCTTTCCTAACTTCCTTCTACTATGCCTTAAAACACTTAAACATTTAACTGTTTTTATTTTGGCAGGACAAGTCAAGTCAAGTCAAGCATGCACTGGTACAGTGCGTTGCCGTACCAACTACACGACGGAACAACTCTGGATCCTGGTTTGCAACCCCCCTAGCAGACATGTGGTCCAGTTCCACCCTCCGGAAATTACCTTCTATCTGCCAAAGCCAGGTGCTACATGGGCGACCCGTTGGCCTATTCCAGCCACTCGGGTCCCCAGCAATGAGGATCTTACGAGCCGGATCACCCTCGGGGAAACACGCCACATGGCCATAGTGCCATAACTGATGCTCCCTCACAATGCATGTAGTGTGTCTCATTCGGGACTCCATGAGCAACCACTCATTCAACACAAAGTCAAACTAACGGTGCCCAAGGATTTTCCGGAAAGACACAGTACCAAAGGAGTCCAGTCTTCGTCTCAGATCACTGGAAAGCGTCCATGTCTCGCAACCATATAGCAAAACAGGAAGCACCAGAACTCTAAAGACATGGACCTTCGTCCTTTTGCATAGATATCGGGAGCGCCACACACTCCTTTCCAGCGACCTCATGACCCCCCCCTTGCTCTCCCACCAGAGACATGAATATCATTGCCAAGGTAAGTAAACCTCTCAACAAGGTCTACACTCTCTCCACAATCAGACACACTGCTGATGGCTGTGCCCAAGAGGTCATTAAAGGCCTGGATCTTGGTTTTTATCCAGGACACTCACAAGCCCAGACACTCAAACTCCTCGCTCAGTCTCTCGAGCGCCCCAATCAGAGCCTCCATTCACTCCATGAAGATCACAGTATCATCAGAAAAATCAAGATCCATGAATCTTTTTTCACCAACAAATGTCCCACAGCTGCTGAACCCCACGACCTTGCCCAACATGCAGCCCATACAAGCATTGAATAGAGTAGGAGCAAGAACACACCCTGACGAACCTCAGAATTAACTGGGAAAAACACAGAGATTCTGCTTCCACTCTGCACAGCACTCACAGTCCCAGTGTACAGACCAGCCATGATATCCAGTAACCTTGAGGGGATCCCGCAAACCCTAAGGACTTGGTAGGACTCACAGTCTATATTTTCAAATAATTTTGCAACCCTATTCTCTCTTGTAGCTTTTAAATGCAGTTGTGCTTTGTCTGTCCAGACTAAGAAGTCCATGTTAGTTTTTCCTCATTCTTTCGGTATTTCATTTAACTTTGGGTTTGCTCTGTAAACCCAACAGTGCACTTAGCTGATAAACCTTGTCCACCCAATAAGCTAGATTTACGCATTTTTGCTGTTTGTGAGGATGACCTACTTTTAAAAAACTAGGGGGCTTTGCCCCAGCTTGCTTCGCTCATCAACCCCCCCTGCCTGCGCTATGCACTAACCACTTTGCAGTTCTGTCACTCGCGTATGGGGATGCGGGTGTACAATTTAAAAAGATTTTTATTTTCATGGCAATTGTTACATATACATAATAGAAATATTTTACATTACAGGGAGTAATTAATCATATTAAAAGAGAGTAAAACATAATAATTTGAAAGTAAATTATGTTTCTTTGCATAATACGATTTTGTTCTGGTTTCTTTGAAATGAACACGCAAATATTTTTTAAACTTACACTTTTGTTGTAAAATTTCAGAAAAAACAATTTTTTGAAATAAATTGTCATCAATATCGCATTGAATTTTAATTCCTTATTTGGACTTTCATCGTGACAATGCAACGTATAACTGCCCGTGATTGAATTTCATCTTTTTCTCTCTATTAAATAAAACTACTTTTTCGAATGTTTGGCTCTGAGATTTGTTAATTGTCTTTGCAAAAGCTATTCTAATGGGAAACTGTTAATGTTTTAATATGAATGGCATATCAAGGTCTCCTTTGTTGTGTAATGTTATCCGCGGGAAGATGTATTGCATTACCTTTCTTGGATACATCCTTCTTTTTAAATTAATTTGTGCGGTGAAAGACTGGTGTTAATGGTTATAGATATTTCTCTGGATATTATAAGTTGACGTTTTCATCTTCTGCACAGTCACCACCAACTGTTTCAGCATAGTCTATTGATATGCATTTAACCAATTTGCAGTGTAACCGGTAGTCATTTCTGGTGTTAATTCATTTGACTTCATCGTTTCTTGGTGCTAGGATTGCCCATGTACTTGTTTTTTCTGTTGACAACTCTTCGTGATGAAATTCCTAAATAAGATTTGGACATAATGCATCTTCTTTAATTGGGACCTTAAAGTCAGAAAAACGTTAAAATATATAAGAGCTGAGAGAGCAGAAACTGTGTCTGTCAAAAGCATTGACACGAATGAAAGGTGTGATTACAGTGTGTGTGGATGAAAATGGTTGAGATGAGGTCATGAATTTAAAAAATCTCATGGCCAAGGTCTCAACTCAAGGGACTTAAAGAAATCTTCCAAAATGTCTTTTTTTATATAATAGAGAGACGATTTGAAAAACAAAAATGTCATTTTAAAATGTATCTATGTTAATGTGGACTTGGCTGATTACTTTGAGCAAGTGATTCAATATCTAACTGACAATGCTATTGGAGCAATGTTATTACTGCTTTTGAAGAATTGCATTAGCTTTATGTCCCTATCTGCTCAAGACTAAAGAGGTTTAATTTTCTTAGCATCTCAGAGTAGGCCATGCCCTTTAGGTGATGGATGCATTTGGTTATTCTTCACTACATGTATTTTATTTAGTGTGGTGGCCACAGCTGCACACAACTCCCAATGAATTCTTAGTAGCATTATTATTATGGTATGAGTGTTATTTAAGTATAGTATGAGTATAGTAAAGCATTAATACATTTTCAGTGTCTTCTTTGTCCAGTGCTATTGTCAGTGGGCATGTCTAGCCCTGTACTATTGGACGAAAGGCAAAATTTCTGCCAAAAGATGGTGTCATGCTATTATGGTGATATCTGAAAATGAATTTAAATTGCAATTTAATTTTTAAGATATCTGAAACTTATTTCTAGATATCTTAATAATAATTCTTTAAATTTATATAGCAGTTTTCTTACTACTCAAAATGTTTTGCACAGCGAGTGGGGAGACATTTCAACCACCACTAATCTGCAGTATCACCCTGGATGGTGCAATGGCAGCTATTTGGTACCAGTATGCTCACCACACAATAACTGTTAGGTGGTGAATTAGTGATAAATAGTTAGCCAATCTCCCATCCAAGTTCTGGCTGAACCCAAACATGCTTAGCTTCAGGTGGATGACCTCTTTTGAAATGGATGTGGTGTGGAATATGAATACACTTTCAGATATCTCAAAATAACTGTCCATTTCAAATATCTGAATTAGATTTTAAGATATATCAAATTAACCTTGCATGCATTTTAAGATACCCAAAATACATTTTGAGGTATCTTGAACTAATGTCCTGTTAATTTTCCTATCCCTACATTGAGACTTCTGTCTTTTTTTAAATTTCTTGAAATTATCAGGAAGATATTTTGAGTTATTTTAAAATGCATTTCAGATTTCTAAACAAGGACAGGAATCTATTTTGAGATATCTTAAAGTGTATTGTAGACATCAGAAATCGCTATTCAGATATCTTGAAGTAACTTTTTAGATTCCTGGAATGGTCTGGAGACACATTTTAAAATATCTTCATTACATTTCTAGCTATTTGAAAAAGAATTCAGGCCATTTTGAGTTAAAAATGAAATTCACTGGATCTATTATCATCCAGCAAGTTTCCTTAGAGAATGGCCCTCAGTTATAGTGGCATTGGTTAATTAGATGTATTTGAAGTACTATGTAACTCATTTGTGTGCTTTTCTGTATCTGATATTTATTTATTTATTTAAACCTTTTGCTGATATTATTAGATCACTGGAGCTACTTACCCTGGAATCTGCTAGAAACAATTGCCATGAGTAAAACAATTCCTGCAGCAGATCAATTGCTGCTTTTCCTAGTGACTGACTTTAGATTTTGTTGATGGTCACTGCAAAACACAACTTTAGAAGAAACTGTATTTTTAATTGAAAAGGGAAGTTAGTAGGAATAATGGGAATTTTGGGTCTAAATATAATTTCACCCTGTAGCACCTCCTGGAAAATTGTTAGCTTCAATCAGTTTTGAATGTGACACTTTGATCTGTAATCTTGTAGCGATACAAAGTTTTTGCAGGGCATAAATCAAAAGCAATACACACTGAAATGTGGTTTACTTTAACTTATTACATAAAGCACTGACATGACATTTGTAAGAGCCATTTTCCTAGTTCTATAAAATGTATGAATATTTACTAGATGATAATGCATAAAATATGGGAGGTTCCTATAACCCCCGTGAATAGAATTGAGTTGGTATTTTCCTGTCATTTTCTAACAATTTTGAGTAAACAATGTTCTCCAGTTAGTCTAGCCTTGCCTTGTGTAAGGTACAGAGGCATACGGTTTTTAACCGTGTTCTTGTTTGTGCTCATGTTCGTGCTTGCGCACGTGACCTTGCCTGGGCGCATGTCTATGTGCCAACGGCCTAAGGGCCTTTTGAGCGTGAAGCAACTCGTAAAATAAAAGATTTAAGTGTTGAACCGTATGTTTAAAGCATACAGAAGAAGAAATAAATAATCTTTAAGTACAGAAATAACCAAAGATTCTTAAGAAAAGCTAAGTTTATAGAAGATACATTTTTTCCTTTTTTTTGCCTTTATTCTATGTGTGTAACTATTTTTCTTTTTATTCTTGTGTGGATTATTTGCTTTTAACTTTCACTAAATATTTTAAAACGAACTTTTGGACTGTGAGATTTCTTTGACACGCGTCTTACCCGTGCCTGACTTCGCGTTATACATCGCCGACTACAACATCTATGTGGCACATTTAATGAATTGAACATTTTAATAGAGGTACATGATTATAACAAAATTAATAATTGTAGTTATTAACTTTGATATTATAAATACAATTATTAATTTCAATACAGAAACTCTAGTACCACTTCCTACATCTCTCTCTTTACACTAGGCAAATAAAGGATTGAACTAGGCCATATTCTTTAACATATTATAAAAAGTTTAGATGTGTGGCCAGGAAAAAGAAGATAAACATCCTCCCAGTGTTTCTTTTCAGTCAAAATGTACATCTCAACTTTGAACACATATAATATTCTGAAAACAGCACACTGCATCAATGGCTACAATTATTGTGTCACAGCTCCCATAGACTGAGCTTGAATCTTTGCTGAGTTTGTAATTTTTTTTTCTTCCTGGGTTGTCCATCTTTCCTCCCAACATTCTCAGACATCTATAGTATAGTGACTTAATTACCAATCCTCAGTGTGTGTGTGGGATTTTCCTGAGATGAACCGTTACCATGTCGAGATGTATTTCCTGCATTATACCTGATGCTGAATTGATTTTGTCCTTGTTCTCATGTATCCAGGTTTTTTTTTTAATGCGAGTCTTCCTCCTTCATTTAAAAAAAAAATTCCATCCACACGCTCAGTTTTAAAAAATAAATCTCCATCCACCTGAAATTGCAAAAATCTGCTGTCAAGAGCATGAAACAGGCATTTATAATAAAGGGAATGTCATTTAGATTAATGTCCATTGCCCTTTTTTTTTCTTCAAATGTGTGTTCAGCACAGAATTTGTGAAAATATGGGTGTCCTAAACACTACCCGGCCATTTCACTATGATGTCAATAAATGAACCCAATTTAACCCTGTCCATGTTAATGCTTAAACTCATGTCATCTTCTCCCCTCAGTAAATCCTCACACTTTCTACATGCCCACCTGATTGTTCTCATCTCAGTTCTTTTCAACTGTGCTTAATATCATGTGTAAACGTGAGTACCATTATGCTGTCTTGAAGGATACTTTGAAATGTTAAATTAATGCAGAGCATGATCATATGTTAGATACTTGATTCAATTATGAGGTGTAATGTTTATTCTAAATTGATTTTTATTTTGCTTGCTTATTAATTTTAAATTTTCATTTTTGTGACTTTAGCGCTGAAATTTTTTTAATTTATTTTTCCCCATGTGTCCTGCCATGTTTTTTCTCACCACCAACAAGGAGGTTTTGGCAATGATGACCATGACTGTTGACATGCTTTGGACTTTGCACAGCAGCTGCCATCATTGTGTTACTACTTCAAATGAGATCTAAATCTCTGAACCTAATTTTATAAAGAAAAAATCTTCAAAAAAAGAATCAACTTTGTTCTAAAAAGAAGGAAACTTGGAACCTTCCTTTGATTTTTCACTCTGATTTCTGGATGTTGGCTTGAGAGGTCTGATAATACTGGCTGTATTTACTTATGCTCAGTAGACTCGTTGAACATTCTCTGGGAAATCCCTTTTAACTTCATCACTGGTGCTCCAAATTAAGTTCTGACATCCTCCCTTCCCCTCTCACACTACCAAGAAAGATAACACTTCCAGCCTGCGGACTACACTCTTACTTTTGGAGCTGCTTACATCAATTCAGGCGTCATGAAGAGTCTTAAACCCTTTACCACACATGTTATTTGCTGGCGATTCTACCTCCACCATGTCTGTTATCTTTTTGCCTCCTGCAATTGCATTGGCATTCCCTAAATATACATTTCAGCTTTCCCCTTCATTGTCCCAACATCAATTATAAATCTTTTTTTTTTTTTTAAATAAATGCAACATCATAGTTTTACAAGATGAAAGTTCTCATTGTATTATACTGGTCACCATGTCTATAAAAATCATGAGCTGTGTCTCATTTTAACTTAACCTCCATTAAACAACTAACTCATCATTTTGTGTTTTTTCCTCCTTCCATTTTGTATTTCGATCTCGATTTCGTTCATCATCATTCCTTTTGATTATTTTCATTCTTGGTTGTTTTTCATTTTAGCCAAAACCTAAGAGCTTGCCCTTTTTGTTACTATGCTCTTCTCATGTACTTTCCCTAATTACAGTTCAGTGACCAAGAATAAGGATTTGAACAGAAAAAAAGAGAAAAGTGCTTTAGTCTGGGGTCGTGGCATTGACTTCTGCCATTTCTAGAGATGAGAGTCTTTCTAGGAAATTTGGTGTCTTTCTGCTTTGGGTAGTTTTGGATATTGGATCTCAGAATTTGTTGGTATAAAGATTTTGTAGGATATGAGTTTGGTGTTGAATTTATATCTCGAATGTTAATTTTTGAAATTATTGGTTTCTGATTAAATTGATATAGAGTTCTAATGCTTTATTTTTTTGCCACTTGAGAATTATTTTTTCATAATACAGGTTTCCTTTGTGTATATTAAAAAGTGCATACTGTGTAGCTTCTTTTCTCCTGTATATTATGCTGTCTTAATTTTTCTTTATGACTCTTGTTTCTTTAGAGTCCAAGATTTTTGTAGTCTCATAGGGCCAAAAGTAACAACTGTTAATGAATTTGACTGAAATGTGGATGGAGACAATTAGATTGATCACTGAGTTTGACATGTTTAAAGCAGTTCAGTGCCTCATGAAGGTAAAGATCAAAGTAGGGATGATTTTAAACAATAAAGAACAATGGTGCTCTTCTCAAATTTGTCAGATTGATAGCAACCCTGCTGTTACAATGGATAAATTGCCTATGGCTGAAAACATCTCCAAAAACCTATATAAATGGATGTTATATGTGCATCAAACACATGTGTTTAAAAATAAAGATAACCTTTTGCATGGGAAAAAAAATCTGTAAGATCAGATTAAACATTGGCATTCAAAGACATCACTGGACATGTGGTAAAAATGAAAGCTGCATTACTGCTGTGTGTATGTGCTCTCTGTCACACACAGTTATGATGCGGCAGTCTATGTAAATGTATGGTTGAAAGAATTGAAAGTTATATCCACAAAAATAGGCATTCTAGAATGTACAGTACATTCATTTGTAACTTGGAGTCTTAAATATTGCAAGAAGGATTGCAGAATAAACCATAATGGATGATTGGGATAGCTCTGGACTCCCCGGTAGAGGCTTCTCCCTAAGCAAGCCAGTCCCCCAACTGCTACCTGCAAGCCTCAGCCTACACAGGCTTAAACTGGTTTAAAGTTCAAAATACAAAGAAAGACTCAAGAATATATGTTTTAAAACTGAGAGTGTGACTGTGAAAGCAAAAAGCAACATTGAATCTTTATAAATATAGATTTATTAACAACTATGTAAGAAGAAGCTTCAAAGAGCAAAAAATGATTTGCCAAAAAAGTCAATTCAAAGCAAAAGTCTCAATCCACAATATATAGGAGGAATCCAATAAAGAGAAAAAACAATCCAATAAACCAGAGAAGACAGAACAAAACAAATACTAACAAGACTCCTTAAATGCTTAAATGATTATTGTTTAATATCTTTCCCACAGAAACAAATTAGAAACCAAGAAAGTATCAGAGCTAAGAAGCGAAATTACTAGAATAGATGAAGAACATGCCAGGCTTCCAAGTGAAGCTCTACATAGGAAAAGACAGGCTCTGCATTCAGAACTAAACCACTTAACAACTAAACAAACTGAACAACTAATTTATAAATCCAGACATTATTACTATGAACACGGAGAGAAAGCTAATAAGCTTTTAGCTTAACAAATTCACAAGCAAGAAGTCCGCAACACAATCGCTGTAATCACCAACACAAATGGAGACAAAATCATCGACCACAGAAATATAATACACACATTTAGGGACTACTATAAATCCTTATATTCTACTGAGTTTAAAGAAGACCACCCACAATCGAAGGCATCTCTGGATACATTACAGATACCACAAATAGACACATTTAGTGCAGAGGAACTCGATAAACCTCTGGCGCTATCAGAATTACTAGATGCTATAAAGTCACTTCAAGGTGGGAAAGTAGCAGGCCCTGATGGCTACCCTGTAGAATTTTATAAGAAATTCTCTGCTCGGCTAGCTCCCCTCCTATTAGCAACATTTACAGAAGCCAGAGACAATCAAACTCTTCCTCAAACTTTTCGCCAAGCATTAATCACAGTTTTTCCAAAACAAAATAAGGACTTATTACAATGTGCATCATACAGACCAATTTCACTTTTGAATAATGATGTTAAAATACTCTCAAAAATCATAGCTAGAAGGATGGAGAAAGTGCTCCCTTCGGTAATATCACAAGATCAAACTGGATTTATCAAGGGTCGACACTTATCTTCAAATCTTCAATGCCTGTTTAATGTAATATACTCACCAACCAAGTCAAACACTCCAGAAATATTATTATCATTGGATGCAGAAATTTGACATGATTGAATGGAAATACCTTTTTACTACATTAGAGAAATTTGGGTTTGGCCCGAACATTTGTGCATGGATCAAACTACTGTATACCAATCCAGAAGCTTCAGTTTGTATCAACAACATTTGTTCAGACTACTTTAAACTAGAACATGGTACTAGACAAGGATGCCCCTTGTCACCACTAATGTTTGCAATCGCCATTGAACCACTGGCAATACACTGTCGAAATGCTGATCAGATAAAGGGGATTAGCAGAGAGGGACTGGAACAGAAAATTTCTCTCTATGCAGATGATATTGTACTGCAATAAAATTCTGTGCCTGCAGTCTTAACAGCACTTACAGAATTTCAAAATATCTCTGGTCTCAGAATTAATCTGAATAAAAGTGTACTCTTTCCAGTGAATTCTCAAGCATATAATATTAGATTAGACACCCTACCTTTTATCATTGCAGATCAGTTTAAATACCTCGGGGTAAACATCACAAGTAAACATAAAGCTCTTTATCAACAAAATTTCGCCATCTGCATGGAAAAAATTAAGCAAGACTTGCATAGATGGTCAACCCTTCATCTCACTCTAGCTGGAAGAATTAACACTGTTAAGATGAATATTCTTCCTAAGCTCCTTTTTTATTTCAAAACATTCCAATATACATCAATAAATAATTTTTTAAGCAATTAGATTCAGCAATAACCTCATTTATTTGGAACTCAAAACATCCACATATCCAAAGATCGACCTTACAAAGACAAAAGGCAGAAGGTGGCATGGCTCTACCTAACTTCCAGTTTTGTTGCTGGGCAGCAAACATACAAGCTATAAAAACCTGGACACAAATAGATGAACATATACAGGCCTGGTCCGCAATAGAACTAAAATCCTGCAGTACTTCTTTATATTCCCTCCACTGTGCCCCAATAAGTTATCAGCAGTATACTAATAACCCAATTGTGCTTCACTCACTCAGAATATGGAACCAATGTGGGAAGCATTTTAAGATGGAGAATCTTTTATCAGTGGCACCTCTGCAAGAGAACCACCTCTTTCAACCTTCGCAAACATATGCAGTTTTTAATATCTGGAAAAAAGTTGGGGTTAACTTGCTTAGAGATCTTTATATAGACAACATCTTTGCATCCTATGAACAATTACATTCCAAATTTAACATTCCAGCTACACATTTCTTTCACTATCTTCAAATTAGGAACTTTGTTAAACAGAACCTGCCCGATTTTCCTCATCTTGCACCCTCGTCCATGCTGGAAAAAATATTGCTCAATTTCAAGGACTCAGACAGCATTTCTGCAAAATATAAAATTATTTTACAGTCCCTCCCTTTCAAAGATCCAAGAGGACACTGGGAAAAAGATCTTTCAATTAATATATCAGAAAAGGAGTGGAAAGTAGCAATGCAGAGAATTCACTCGAGCTCCATATGCGCAAAGCATACAATTATTCAACTCAAAATTATATATCGAGCACATCTGTCTCGACTAAAACTCTCCAAAATGTTTCCAGGGCAAGAATCCAACCTGCGAACGGTGCAATCAAGTCCCAGCTTCACTGGGTCACATGTACGGGCCTGCACCAAATTAACATCATTCTGGACGAAAATTTTTAATTACCTTTCAGACAGCCTTGGTCACAATCACTCCTTATCCATTAACAGCTGTGTTTGGTGTTCTTCCAGATGGGTTTAAAGTGGAGAAGGACAAACAAACTGTGATTGCATTCACTACACTTTTGGCACGCAGACTTATTTTGCTAAACTGGAAGAATTCTAACTCACCTCTTTTAAGTCAGTGGGGAACCGATGTTTTAAACTATTCGAAATTGTAAAAAATCAAATACTCAGTTAGAGGATCTGTACAGATTTTTTTCAAAACATGGCAGGATCTAATCAGTAATATTTTAGAATAAGCTCTTAAAGCACAGAGGAAGCAATTATTTCTGTATTTCTTTTTCTTCTCTATTCATCTCTATTGGCTTATGAAACTCATCAATTTAGGTATGTTTACAAGCCTTAAGTTTTACTCCGTTGGCCTTGCTCTCTCTCTCAGGGGTGGGGGTCGATTTGCTCTCAATCCTACTTTTTGTAAAAATTGATTGATTTTTATGGAATGATTGCAATAAAATTAACATAATTTCAAAAAAGAAGACTCCTGAAATGCACAATGATTCCCTGCTAAATCTCTCTTTCTACTGGAGTAAGTAGCCTGAAGGAGGACCTACCAGCCGTGGCATCAGGGGAGTCCCAACTCCTGGGATTTCAACCAGATAGCCACTTTAAAGAATCAGTATATAATTAAGAAATCAAAAAAACTAACAGGAATAACATAAAACCTGAAAAATAATAATTGTTCAAACAGAGAATGAACACAAACCAGAGAAACAGCTGTATTGCTTCACTTTCAATCTATTTGGTGTGCCATCACACCCAGTTAAGGGAGGGAACGAGAACTGCTGTTAAATGAGTTCTTGTTAACTTTGATAACAGAAGATGTAGGTTTCTGTAGTCAGTACACCTGAAGCAGTAAATATGCCCAATGAACTTGACACCACCAGGTAAAAGTATGGGCCTAAATTTGTCACTAGTGGACCTAATGTTATTTTTATTACTGCTAAGTATTCTGTACATTCTGTCTTCTGTGGATGCTATGTATGGCATACCAGCTTCTCACAAGGCACACACGTCCAAATAATAGTTATAATTTAGATCAGGAGCATTATATAACAGCTAACAGACAGATTATAATTTTTGCCATTCCTTGTAATTTGTGTATTCATACCTTTTGTGTGCATTTCCACTCCCTAAGTCTATAAAAAGTCTTTTCTCAATTATCACCACAATGCCCAAATTACAGCCACTTATTGTACCTGTTTCAGTGCAAAACTGTGCACCATACTGGCTGTAACAGAAGCTGTAAAATGTAATACTGATCGAGGTGGTGGCTCATGAATATCTAACAAATTCTTGACCTGGCCGATCCTTTGACGTTTGATAATGAAGTGGTTTGTGGATTTTCTAGCCCACTTGATGGTAATGTTTGCTAAAGTTGGCACAGTTTGCCATTGGGGCATTGTTAAAATTGTCAAAGCCAACATCAGTTGTTTTGCAGTTCTGGTTGTTTCACTAATAAAATGTAAAAGTTTTTTTTTATTATTAATTTGAGATATCTTCCACAAATCTTGTCCCGTTCATGTTTCCCTTCAACAACCCTGCCCCAACTAGTAAATTAAGATGCTAGTTGATAACCATCTGTTAAAGTTACATTTAAAGTGGCTGTGATTGGTAAAATTTAAAATCAGTCTTAATCTCTGAACTTCGTTATGTGCATCTATGCCATAAAATTGCCAAGTCGTTGAATAAACTCTTATTTAGTGATGACGTTAATGCTGGGGATTTGTTTTGTGTGTTCATTGATATTTTAATCAAGGGATATGTGCATTAAAATGCATGCATGTAGTATAGGCCAATTTTCATTAAAAAAATTTAAAAGCATAGCTGCAAAACAGGGTTGGTCAATTACAAAAGTGTGTGGGCACCGGCCTACCCCAACTCTGGATCCCTGGCCCCTATACTGGTGCTGTGCCTGCCACAGACCACTGCACAACTAAATGATTAGTTATACTGTCTAACTTAATGTGTCAAGCATGCCATATTAGTTTAGTTGTCTGTATATATTCTAAATCAGAAATTAATTATTCTAAAGGATAATCCATCCATCTATTATCCAACCCGCTATATCCTAACACTGGGTCATGGGGGTCTGCTGGAGCCAATCCCAGCCAGCACAGGGCGCAAGGTAGGAACAAACCGTGGGCAGGGCGCCAGCCCACCGCAGCTAAAGGATAATGCCTTAATAAATTCAATACAGTACATTTTGGTAGCCATCAAGATGTTGCTTAGCTTGGATTTACAATTATAACCTGGACTGGAGGATTTTGAGAACAGGTTTTTTTTAAAGAACCCCTGTAGGCATAGCTTCTTAAGTGGCAAAATTTTGCCACTCTACACTACCAAGAATTTAGTGACATGTCCCCTGGTCCCACAAAACTAATGTTTGTGATAATTATGAAAAATAATTCCATTCTCTTATGGTTTTGGGTTTTTCATTTACCATTAATTCTTATTTTCTGTTTCATTGTTGCTGTTTTCATTTTTGTTTATATAAATATTTATTACTTGTAATTTGTGTTGATTTAATTAGTAATATGAAGTTATGATTAGTATTTTAAAGACCTTGAGTTCCAGTTTATTTATTTGTTTGTTAATTTTTAACTAACTTTATGTGATTGGTTCTTAGGACAATTACGGCAAATTGGCTAGTTAAATCATATTTTTTGATTTAGTAACACTTTGCAGAGTACCTGTTGTGGACACTAGAGGCACTGTTGCCCTGTTACACCCACCAGACAGATGTCCAGGACACACGTGTAAAAGCACCAAGAAGATTTCTTTAATATTTTTCTTCAGATCTAGTGCACAAGGCACCGCACACTCCACAATCCTCCATTAATAATCAATAATCACAATACAATAAACAATCCTCCACTCCCAGCAGCTTAGTCACCCAACCTTCCAACTCTAGCTCTCCTTGCTGAGTCTTGACCAGTCCTTTAAATAGTCCATGACCCGGAAGTACTCCATCTCTTCTTCTGGGTCAATGCTACATCCTAATTTCTCAAATAGCCTGGAAGTACTGCAGGCTTCCGCCCTCGTGACTCTGAAGTACTTCCGGGTTGTAGTAATATAAATCCCCAGGTTTTTTGTGAGCCCCCCTGGCGGCACCCACGGCCCCCAACAGGCCTGAGGAAATGGACTCCATGTCCCAGGATGCCCTGAGGAAATCTGGGGAACCGTTACCATCCAGGGGAGCTTCCATCTAGCGTCCCGGGGGAGGCAGTATCCAGAAAAGCCTGCCTTCCTCTATTCTTCTTGCTCTGGGATGTCACGGTCGGATTGAACAGCCGGCCATCTATCACACTGTCAAAGACAGGTAATGGAATAATTAAAAAATATTTGCTATCTCTTTCCCTGTATGCACCTTCAGCACCTTTTCTCTGTATTCATATATATGTGTAAATGTCTCTTCACCTACACACCCTCTCAGAAGTCTGTCATTATTTTTGAGGGGCCTTTTTCATGCCCTGTCAATTTTATACTTAACATCTTTGAAGGAAACATTCTCAGTGTGCTTCATATGCCTTTCTGCCTCCTTTTGCGTCTCACACTAGCACTTCCTCTTTCATTGTTTAACTAAAGACAAACTGACCAATGAGATTGCTCTCAAGTACGGGACTCACAGACCTTTAGTGTTTTATTACATAGTAGATATTATGAATGCATTTTCTTCATGTATAATGTTTAACTGGCTATGTGCCCCCCTCTATGTGCAGTGGTTGCTAGAAAGATGCTAAATAGTAAAAGTAAAATCCCATCCTCTACTATCCCAGGAGGAATGTGTTGGAGCCCCCATTGTAGGGTTTATAAATTGTTCACTACCATTAGAGGCAACACTTAAGATGGCTGCTACTTAACTTTGGGATTCATAGTTTATGAATACCAGACTCGTTTTTCTCTCCACTCTAAGCATATGTTGTTTCACAGAGGCCACTTACTAATCTAAATGTAGACTTCTCCCTCCCACCGCTAACGACCAGCCGTTCTTAAGCTGCTGATGACAAATTAGTCTGGAAAATAAATCCATGCGCTTGACATTTTTCCAATTAACTGGCTTCACCTGCTTTTCTTTCATAGTCTCCATACATGCATACATAGAGAAGAATAATGAAAGTAGATTCCTAGTTGATCAGCCACTTAGATAAAATAAGCCCAAATGCTACTTTCAGCCCATCTGTAAAGAAACTCATTCATTTATGTATGCATAATACAAATGTAAAAAAAAAAAACTTTTTAAAAGAACTTTAATTAAATGTTGATCAGACACTTGGAACTTCAAATATCAAAAAAAAGATAGCATAAAATGTAATTGAAAGCAGAACTGATGTGCTGTGACGATATTTAATGCTAAATAAATGTATCCAGATGAGGCTGTCTGTTTAGTATTCTGCATCTCCTGGTTGTAAGCTCTTCACTTTACTTCTATTCCCACAGGAAGCTATCTTGTTTTGTTTCTGGCTGTGGGCACAAGCGATGGCTGAATGTCTCTGACCATCAGTACTCTGTGTTTTACTAATGAAAACAACAGAGCCAAGTATGATTAAAGTTCAGATATTAGCTTGAAATATTTATTACATAATTGATATAGGGATCAGGCAAAAAGAGTATAATAGCTTACACCATGCCCTACATTTTTCTTTGAAAGGTACTTTATGGATACGAATGTAACACAGGTTATTGAAAAACAGGTCAGGTCAGGTTAGGGAGCATGCAAAAGCACAGCATGTTGCCTCATCCACCACATGACAAAACAGTTTGTGATCCTGGTTTGCATACCCTCCAGTTAGATACGAGGTCCAGTCCCAACCTACAGAAATGACTATCTATCTGCCGTAGCCAGGTGTTATGTGGGAAACCCCTTGGCCTAGTCTAGCTGCTCGAGTCCTCAACAATGAAGATCCTGTGAGCTGGATCATCCTCAGGGAATTGCGCCACATGGCCGTAGTACTGTAACTAATGCTTCCTCACAATGCAGAGAATGTGCTTCATTTGGGAGATCATAAGCAACCACTTATTTGACGCAAAGTCAAACAAGCAGTACCCAGGGATTCTCTGAACAGACACAGTACTGAAGGAGTCCAGCCTCCATCTCAGGTCACTGGAAAGCGTCCATGTCATGCAACTATATAGCAAAACAGGAAGCACCAGGACTCTAAAGATATGAACCTTTTGCAAAGATATCGGGATTGCCACACACCCCTTTCCAACAACCTCATGCCCGCCCCCCATGCTCTCCCAATCTGTCTACTGTCTTCATAGGAAGAGTCACCAGAGACATGAATATCGATGCTGAGATAAGTAAACCTTTTAACGAGGTCGACATTCTGTCCGCAGACAGACACACTGCTGATGGCTGTGCCCAAGAGGTCATTGAAGACCTGGATCTTGGTTTTTATCCAGGACACTCTCACAAGCCCTGACACTCACTGACAAACAACCAACAGCAATAGAAGCTTCCAGGAAATGACAACACATACATGTACACATACATGTTAAACTAACAGGCATAATTAAAACCATTGGTCTCTACTCAAAGGGCAGCGCGGTGGCGCAGTGGTAGCGCTGCTGCCTCTCAATTAGGAGTTCACTTCCCGGGTCCTCCCTGCGTGGAGTTTGCATGTTCTCCCCGTGTCTGCGTGGGTTTCCTCCGGGTGCTCCGGTTTCCACCCACAATCCAAAGACTTGCAGGTTAGGTGGATTGGCGATTCTAAAATTGGCCCTAGTGTGTGCTTGGTGTGTGGGTGTGTTTGTGTGTGCCCTACGGTGGGTTGGCACCCTGCCCAGGATTGGTTCCTGCCTTGTGCCCTGTGTTGGCTGGGATTGGCTCCAGCGGACCCCCGTGACCCTGTATTCGGATTCAGCGGGTTAGAAAATGGATGGATGGATGGATGGGTCTCTACTCAAAGGTTGGTTTGTGGAAAACTTGTATTGGGGTCAGTCAGGGAAAGTGAAGTGTGTTTCCCCTCTGTGCAATTTTATCAATTATTATGGAAGGTGTGAGGCAAGGGTGCATCCTGTCACCACTTTTCTTCAACATCTATGCAGATTCAATTTTTTTACAAGCATTAGAAGAGTGGATAAAGGGATAGTTGTGAACAGAAAACCAATTAACAAGATATGTAATGCTGGTGGCACTATACTACTTGCTTTCTCAATTGGCAATTTTTAAAAGTTTGTACACAGACTAAAGTCTATAAGATTGTGCTATGCCCTTAATGTCTATATATATGTAAATATGTTGAAGAATTAGAGATGTGGGTTTGCAGAAGGATGTTGAGATATCATGGATGGACAGCATATGTTGTAAACAGGTCAATGAAAGAATGTGTTTGCCAAGCAGAAACTTGAATATTTCGGTCACTTGTTGTGCAAATACCAGCTGCTGCAACTTATTATCCAAGGGATAAGAATATCTGGAAGGTGGTGAACACTTTGGCTCCACTCTGTCAGAGAAAGGTTCAAGAAATGTACATATCAGGGTCCTCATGTAGAAAACTTGACTGCTACCAGAAATGTGCAGTAATGCACATAAGCCATTTCCTACTCAAAAGTCAAGACTTATCAAACATGAACAAGATGTCAAAATTGGCTTAAAGTTATGGCAGGTATTGACCATCCATAAGTCCTATGCAGACTTTTTTGGTGTGGGCATTTTAGCGACTCAAAGTTAGAAGGACAAAGAAGTGAACAGAAAATCTTGTTTCATTGCACATTTCATTTATGCATCAGTCCTATTTCAATGTTCTTGAACTAATTATAATACAAGTAATTGACATGTAATCTTAATATAGCTGTGTTCACTGATGGAGGTAACATGTAATGTATGCACTTAATGTTAATTGCATTTAGTTTGTATGCATATCTGTTTTGTCTATAAACTGCATGTGCTATGTGTTACACATATCTGTTAAAGGCAGTGTTAGCTCTTTTCAGGAATGATGATGGTGACTGTTGACAATTTAGACTTTCTAGAGCTGTCCTCTTTGATTTGTGTACTGAATTAGAGCCTACATTACAATGACCATAACAAAGAAATCACAAAGTCCCTGTTCTATATCAGGTTTAACAACTAAACGGTATTTGGTGATGGATACTTGTCAGTGTGAACTGGCTGATTAATCAGAAATCCCACAGTCATCCTGAAGCCTCATCATGCAATCTGGATAGGATGCCATACTTAAGATGCTACCCAGATACATGTAATATCCTTACCATTTGAATGACTAACTAAGATTAAAAGGCAATTTGCAGTGAATTTTGATTCTTCTAATGTAACTGGCACAATTGACCAAACACGCTACAATAAAGGCATCATCACAGAATGAATTTGCTTTTGTAAACAGAAATCATTTTACATTCAATTAACATACAACAAATATATGATATTCAAATTTGTTTGGCTTGCATTGGTTCAAGGCTCAGCCCATGATTCCTTCATTATATCAAGTAGTGTTGTGGGGTGTGTGATGTGTGATGGCTGGTGTCTTGGTATGTAAACCTAACTGAAAGGATTGCAGTTTAATGCATTACAGATACCTTGTGTAATCTTTCTTTCAGGTAATAGTGGGTTCACCACAAGTGAGGAGATATAGTGAAAGGCACACCCATGTACAACTTGAAATAAAATGAACCATTGGTTCAATCAAAGATAAATGGCAGTGTTTCAGCTAATTGGGTGGTACAGCCCCACAAAGGTCTGCATAGCACAGAAACAAGGACATCAATGTCCTTGTCCTTAGGACATCAACACAACGGTAATTCAAAGTCGTTTGAATGATGCATGTCGAATACAAAGAAACATTGACATTTTTTACAAGCTCAATAACAGCATTCTTATTATCTCACAGTTCTATGCTTTGACCCTGAGTGGATTCACACTGCATAATTGGCAGTGGACTAGGCACTGTATAAAGACACAGTGCTACTGCTCTCTCTGCTTACCTGCTCCCATTTGTGTTTAGTTCACATTCAGTAAATATTTGTATTTGTGTAGTAAATAATTTGCTCAGCAACTTTGGCAAATTTATATGGTGATTAGTTTGTGTATAATTAAAAAATGCATTTCTAGGTCATAAGTGGTTACTGACAGGTGGATAATGGGGAGTGGCTAAAAGTTGTTTTAAGTTGATTTGAGATTTATAAAGAAACTTGGAATAACGCATGGCATAGATACAATTTTAAGTAGTAAATTAATTTTTTTTTTACTTACACCATTTTTGCATTTTTAATGTAAGCAATACTTTTATTATGGAATATACAGTAAGCAAAACTTTACATGAGTCCCCAGGTTTCTATTTTGTTCAGAATTTTCCAAAGTTGAAATACCCCAATGATTGGCAAACATCATTAAACAAATGGTACTAGAAGAAAAACAGGAATGAGAAACATGAACAAAATTAAGTTATGTATTTATTTCTCAATGGATAATGTCTTGTAGTAGGTGCAGGTACTGACCTGATAGATCAAATCTTTCAAGTTTTCTACAGATATACCATATAAGGTCTCATCAAGCAGCAACAACAACAATTTATTTCTTGTATAGCCCAAAATCACAATGGAATGCCTCAATGGGCTTTAACAGGCTCTCTTTTTTTGAAAACCCTGGTTTTGACTCTCTCAGAAGACAAAAAAAAAACTCCCAAAAAAACTTGTAGGAAAAAATCCTGGGAAGGGCAATTCAGAGAGAGACTCCCTTCCAGGTAGTCAAAAATGTGGTAAATAGAACACACAAAACAATGCATGAATTATTTTCTCAGTATCCTGCATATTTTGAAAATGCCTTAATTTACCAACATTAAGATGGAATAAAAAAAAAAAGGTGTTTTGGATAATTTTGTAATGTGTGCTTTAAGTGACATTCTAGTGTCAAAGATAACGTCTAGCTTGCACTCTGATTTAGTAATGGTAAGTCCAACTAAGTTAAATAATGTCAAAATATTGAGTTCAGCATCATACCCTCTAATAATTAACATTTGTTTTTTTATCTGTGATCAAAGACAAGTAGTTCTCATTTATTCAATACTTTAACTCAACACATCATTAACACGTCTAATGGCAACATTGGAGAAACGTCATTTGATCTGAAAGAAAGGTATAACTGGGTATCATGTGTACGAGTGAAAATTAGCATTCTGTTTTTTACTGATAGATCCCAGTGGAGGCATGTGAAGTAAAAACAGTAAAGTCCCAGTACTAAGCCCTATGGGGCAACCTATCTCACGTTTGAGTATAGTGATGGGGTATTGTCAGCATATGTTTATACATACTGGAATCAATTTGATAAATAAGAAGTAAACCAGCCAAGCACAGTGCCCATGAGCCAAATATCATTTTCCAAATGGTGCTTAAATCTAAAAACATAATTACAGTGGAATTTCCTTCATCAGAGGATATTAGAATGTCATTTACAAAATGTGTTACTGCCATTTCTGTACTATGACCAGTGCAGAAACCAGACTAGAATTTCTCAAATAAATTATGTTTAAGGTGAGAATAAAGCTCACTGGCAACTACTTTTTGAAATGTTTTCGAGAGAAAGGGTAAATCTGAAATGGGTCTATTATTATTAGTTGTATTTTGGTCTAGGTCTGACTTTTTAAGCAATGGTTTGATAACTGACACTTTTAGTGTATTAGGAATTGCACCTTTTAGTAATGAGCTATTGGTAATGTTAAGAATGGGTGCTGCTAGCTTTGTTTTTTTGAACTTTTGACTACTTTTGTTGGCATTGGGTCTAAAGAACAAGTAGTAGGTTTTATTTTATAAATTAAAGCTAAGACTTCCTCTTCTGTTACATGATTAAAATTTCTAAAGTTGTGCATGCAAGGTGAGACAAGGTTTGCCAAGCTAGTTTTAGATTTGCACTGTGATGCTGAAATCTGATATCTTTTTTGATTTTCTCATTACAGAAGTTCATAAAGTCTGTACTGTTAATATCTCTTGGTATTTTGCACTGTAGCAAATAACAGTAGAGGGTCTATTGCTTTACAGAATGTATGCATCCATCCATTTGTTGTCTAACCAACTCTTTTAATACAGGGTCTTGGGATGACGGTGGAGACAAGGTGGAAACCAACCTTTTTTAGAGCCTAGGCTAATAAGACAATTTAAAGAATATGAATTTTGAAAGTTATTATACAGTATATTTCTAGATCATCTGGATCCCTTTGTGATCAATGATGAGAGACCAGTAAGCTATTATCAGAAACCAAGGAGAATTCTTTTTGAGTGTCCTAGTATATTTATGTCGAGCTTTTAATGAAGTAAATAATTTACAATGTATAAATATTCCCATTCTGCTTTATGGTCTTTATTAATTACATTACAAAATACTGAAACTAGTTTTAATATCACTTCGTAAGGTGTGTTTTGCAGGGTAGCATTTTTAAGGATCTCTATATTTTCGGATTTAAGTTTTCGAGACAACTCAGGCCCCTTCTTTATCTTGCCAGAAGAAGGGGCCTGACTTGCCTAGAAAGCTTGCATATTGTAATCTTTTTAGTTAGCCAATAAAAGGTGTCATTTTGCTTGTCTTTTCATTACATTCATAATGGCTAACACGGTACAACATCCTAGTACTACAGATTTAAGTTTTAATGTTTACAACATGGGTGGCACAGTGGCTAGCGCTGCTGCCTCGCAGTTAGGAGACCCGGGTTCGCTTCCCGGGTCCTCCCTGCGTGGAATTTGCATGTTCTCCCTGTGTCTGCGTGGGTTTCCTCCCACAGTCCAAAGACATGCAGGTTGGATGCATTGGCGATTCTAAATTGTGCTTAGTGTGTGTGCGCCCTGCGGTGGGCTGGTACCCTGCCTGGCGTTTGTTTCCTGCCTTGCATCCTGTGTTTGCTGGGATTGGTTCTGGCAGACCCCCGTGTTAGAATTGTTAGAATATAGTGGGTTGGATAATGGATGGATGGATGTTTACAACATGTATGACTATTTTAGCATTTCAAAGCATTCATGTTAATGCTCTTGTTTTCAGATTTTTTCAAAATTATCAATATTTTTTAAAAGATCTAATTCAGATTGTTAATAAGCATGATAGTGGTTAGCTATGTTCCCTCACAGATCCAAGAGGCTAGATGTGAATTGTGGCCCAGGAGTTTGCACGTTCTCTTTTAGTCTACACACATTTTTCACAGGATAATTGGGTTTGTCTCCTAACATCCAAACTAGTGTGTGATGCAATGATTAGAAACTCAAATTGGCCTCATGTTAATGAGTGTGTGAATGTGGGAGTGAAATTTATGATGGACCACAACACATTCAGCACTGTTTCTGCTTTGCATTAGGGAAATTCCTGCTGCTTTGAATTGGACAAATGAAATGCGTAAATGGATGGGTAATTGTTTTCTCTTGTTTTATAAATCACATGTGATTGAGGGGTGTCACAATGAACATACTGTTTGACCTGGAATTAAGTAGACCTTTAACAATATAAAACAATTCTGGTTCTCAAAATGATAAATGATGGTTTCAGTTTTAAACTCTGAAGTGGTTTTATCTGAACTCTGAGCCCACCCTAAGTGTGCTTTCTTTGTATGCATGCCACATCCAGGGTGGGTTTGTGCCTTATGTCCAGTATTGCCTGAGTAGACTCCAACTTCCTTCAAGCCCATAATGGAACAGTCGGGTATGAAAATTGGGTGAATAAACTGATAAATGTTTATTTCCACTTTTCCAGGTTGTGTTGTTTATTTGGAAAATGATGTAGCAATAGAGGACACAAAAGTAAAATCTATGATGTCTATTGATTTCTTATCTTTAAATTGCAACACTTAAGTTTATGATACTTATATATACTTTTATGATACTTATATTCTCACCAGCATCTAACTTTTGTCTGTTTTAATGCACCCATATTACCCTCTATTCAACAAACTATACTTTTTCCTTAAATCTAGATGTATCCATTTTTGTGCATCTTTAAATTGAAATATCTTTGGGGTGCTGCTCGCTGTGAAAGGTGCTATATTTAAAAGAAAGCCTGATTGATTGCAGCTGAGTGAGAACCTGTGGCTGCCACTTCCCAGCTGTGTACCCAGCTGGAAAGAACAGGATAGGCACATTTCTTCTACAACCAGCTGGGTCATGCAGCACCTCATGTTGTGAATATGAAGACTAAATCTTTTATTTATGCGTATCGTAGAAATATATACATGCATAATAAATGAGAACACACCACAGCATATAAACTATTCAGAAGACTCTTGCAATGTCCTGTTGAGCTACAGAATGTGAAATTGTGAAGGAATTAGAATGATACAAGTCTAAGCTTGAGTATCTGGCAGGTGATTTAAGCTTTACACCCCTTCTTTAGCTATGTTATGTGGCTTATTTAACACCAGGCTTCACAACACTATAGCCTTTGAAAGTATAGTTTTTGTTAGAAAAGGTCCTTCACTTTTTGAGCATACAAAACCCAGGATGAGTTATCCCCCAAACTGCACAGCTTAAGTATTCATATATAACTTCTATAACCTGCAAAATAAACAGAATGCAGAATTCTACATCAGTCTCCTTTCCCAGTCAATGGAGAACCAATTAATCAAATTTGAACATGTGAATGTTAGTCAAGTAGCAGACAGAAAAAAGAAATACTTGATTGTTACAACAATACTAGTTACATGGAAATTTGATTGGGTTAAGGTTATTGAAATTAAATATGAAAAGGAGTCAAGCTAAAGTTAGAAATAGGGATTTATCAGAAAATGGAATGAACCTTAACAAAACTGATGATGTCATTTCAAAATGTAGTCTCCATCCTAGTCAATGCACTTGAGCCGCCTGCCTGGAAGTGCTTGGATTCCAGCAGAATTAAAGGTTTTGTCTTGTCCTCACAGCCACTCATTGAATGCAACATTGAATGATTTTGAAGTAATACACACTGCTCCTTCTAACCTCTTCATGCATTCGGCAGAAAGATTGGTACACTACACAGTGATGGAAACGGTCAAAACACTTTTGTATGTTGACTAGATTTATGCCCAGGTAAGGTATGAAGCTAATAGAAATGAACAGAGTTGAGGACTGCATAAAATTCATTATTTGCTGAAACTTATCTATACTAATAAAAGGCAAAGCCCTCACTGACTCACTCACTGACTGACTGACTGACTCACTCACTGACTCATCACTAATTCTCCAACTTCCCGTGTAGGTAGAAGGCTGAAATTTGGCAGGTTCATTCCTTACTGCTTCCTTACAAAAGTTGGGCAGGTTTCATTTCGAAATTCTACGCGTAATGGTCATAATTGGAAGCTATTTTTCTCCATTTACTGTAATGGAGTTGAGCTCGAAAGCCATGGGGGGCGGAGTTTTGTGTGACATCATCACACCTCCCACATAATCACGCAGTACGTAGAAAACCAGGAAGAGCTCCAAAAAGTACTGAAGAAAACATGCATTATATAATTGAGAAAGCAGCGAAACAATAAGAAGCGAGCGAGTGACATATACAACCATATTCATGAGTGCTGCTACTTCGGAAACAAAGCACGGTGTAAACCTAAACTTTAAATTAAGTTCATAGACAGGCTGCCGCTGGCGTTTGTAATTTAGAGCCTGCCCATATAAGGCCGTCCGTCAGCGGCAATCCAATAGAAACAATACCGCTAAATATTCACGGGTGAAGGACTGTGCTTATGCAGAGGAAGATGAGATGGTCAGGGTGGTGTTTGGCACAAACTCAGCGAAACTGCGAGAGAAAGTTTTAAGTGCTGGGTCTTAGCTAACATTAAATACAGCCGTGGACATCACACGACATGGCACCAGCACAGCTGGGAAACTTCGATGCATGTACACCGAGCGGCCCACGTGAACTGACGCAGTGTGCAGACAAAAAGCAACAGTTCCAAAGAGTGCTGAACAAAAACCGAATTACACAATTGAGAAGGCAGCAAAAATATGAAGCGTCCTGATACATACAAGCATATTCATAAGTGCAGCTACTGTGGAAACAAAGCACACGGTGGAAAAAGTCAATGTCCCGCTAAAGGAAGACTGTAAAAAAAAACCTGTGCATGCAGTGTGTCAGGTCTCAGATAAAGAAGAAGACGAGCTGTTTATTGATACAGTAAGAAACGAATCGATGAATGAAACCTGTTATCTTTACAACGATTACTGTATATTGACAATCATGTTACGTTATTTTTAAAGTGTTCCCTTTTCTTTTTCATAACTTCTTTAACACACTACTTCTCCGCTGCAAAACGCGGATATATATATATATATGTATATATATACCCCGATCTACATACACTCAAATAGACAAGCCACACGCCGTGGCGCAATTGTAGAGGCTTCACCTCTAGTGCCGACATCCGAGGTTCAATTCGCGAGAGGGGATGCACTGAGTATGTACGCGCGCTTCCTGATTCATTTTACCCTCGCATCCCCTTGGTTTGAGACGTATGAAAAAATATGCGGTTAACGCAGAATCATGTTACGTTATTTTTAAAATGTTTCCTTTTTTAGCACACGCACAGCTGAGAAGCTTCGATGCATGTACTCCATAACGCGTTAAAAAAAATAACGCATTTAATCACACTTTCAATTCCAAGCAAAGGGGAACTTTTGTCAATGCATGATTTCCTGGTACATCGATTAGATTGATGCACACATCAGAGCTACAAAAATGTTAGAGTCGGAATAAAGCGCATTCCTACGACTGATCGGAGGAAAATTTCATTTCAAAAGACTACCCGACAGAAGCCTTGATAAAAGCATGGTTTTGTGCACACTGAAAAGCAAGCAAAATTAGATGCATTACAGAAAGCGGACTTTGTGGCTCTTACTGGGGATCATTGGACTTCTGTGACCATTAGTAATTCTAATTACATCTAATTACAAAATGTTAAATGATCACACTGTTTTAGCCTAATGTACAAAATAATTTTGGGCAAGGTTACTCAGAGTTTAAAGATTAAGCTGGTCAAATCACCTTTTATGTTTCTGACTTATTTTTTTAAGAAGAAACACTGCACTTTATGTTGAAATTTTGGTTATTATTATTTAAAGACAATACCATTCTGAAAATGTACTTAAAGTAATTAAAATACCACTTTATTTTTAAGTCTGCCCAATTTTAGCCTGGGATGATATTTTTGTTTCTGTTTTGAATTGAAATGCAGTTTAAAAGCATTTTTTTCCAGAAATTAAAAGAGCTTGAGTTTACAATATTCATGTCCATGTCTATTATTTGATTCTGTCACCCACTAAAACCCTTTTAAATTAAAAAAACAATTTGCAATTTGGGGAAAATTTTCATGTGTAATTATATACGATTAATCAAGATTAATTATTACACAGCCTCTAATTAATTAGATTAATTTTTTTAATCGAGTCCCACTCCTAATATATATATGTAGATATATATATACAAAGTATGTAGATTTGCATATATATGTGTATATACAGTATATATGTAGATATGTATATGTATATATATTTGTGTGTATATATATGTGTATATATGTATATATATTTGTCTATTTTTGTATATGTGTATATGTATATATGTATGTATATGTATATATACATGTATATATATATATATATAAAATATGCCAGCAACACTCATGACAATGACAATACAATTACAATCATGTTATGTTATTTTCAAAATGCTTCCTTTTCTTTTTCATTACTTCTTTAACACACTACTTCTCCGCTGCGAAGCTCGGGTATTTTGCTATATACTGTATATATACTGTATATATATATATATATATATATATAGATATACATATATACATATAGATATATATATATAGATATAGATATGACAACAACACTCATTTCAATGACAAAACAATTACATTAACAATCATGTTACATTATTTTTAAAATTTTTCCTTTTCTTTTTCATAACTTCTTTAACACACTACTTCTCCACTGCGAAGCACGGGTATTATGCTAGTCACTGATATAATGGACTTTGCTATATTCTTCTTTGCTGCAATACATGGTCATTTCCTTATTTGTAACATTTGTGGTAACTGTCTGTACACTATGTCTTTGAAAAATGAGTTAAGTTGCTTGCTGAAAACAAAGAAAAATTTATAATGTCTGTAGGAGGAAACCAGAGCAAACCCACACAGATAGGTTTAGGTTTATTTGTCATATATAGGTTAACACAAGGTCAACATACAATGAAATGTGTATGACGAGAAAAACAAGTCACTTAGCCTAGATCCAATAAAGCTAAAAATAATTTAAAATAATTTTAAAAATAATTAAAAAATAAAAAAATTACAAGTTAAAAATAGACTAGCTATATAAAATAAAGTGTGTACATTTTAAAAGAAATTATAGAGCAATATGAGTTGAATGAGCAGCAAGTACAAATGACAGTTATTGCACAGATAATGTTTTATAAGTACAGATGCATGTTCCAGTCAGTATTTAGAGTGTATGCAGGTACAGTTTGTGTGTGAATAGTGCAATGTAGATGTAATACAATGTATGTGTAATGTAAGTGTATGTAAGTGTTCAGGTGTTGCTGTTGAGGGGTCGAATGGCCTGGTGGTAAAAACTGTTCTTAAGTCTTGTAGTCCGAGAAGCCAGACTCCTGTATCGTCTGCCAGACGGTAACAAGGAGAATAGCTGGTGTGCTGGATGGCTGTGGTCCTTTATGATGCTGCTTGTCTTATACAAGCACCGATGGAGGTAAATGTCTTCAATGGCAGGGAAACTCTTGACCGTGATGTGCTCTGCTGCCTTTACCACTCTCTGTAGTGATTTTCGGCTGCTGGCAGAGCATCTCCCATGCTAGACGGTAATGCTGCCCGTCAGCAGACTCTCGACCACACTCCTGTAAAGGTTTGAGGTGATGTTGGCATTCATGCCAAATTTCCTCAGCCTCCTCAGGAAGTAGAGCCGCTGGCGAGCTTTCTTAACCACAGTGTCTATGTGAAGGGTTCACGAGAGATCCTCGGTGATGTTTACTCCAAGGAACTTGAAGCTGTTTACCCTTTCAACTTCTACGCCGCTGATGTAGATGATCTGGTGTTCTCCGCCTTGCTGTTGCCGATAGTCCACGATCATCTCCTTGGTTTTGCTGACGTTAAGAGACAAGTTGTTATCCAGGCACCAATTACTCAGTGCCAGCACCTCCTCTCTGTAGGCCGTCTCATCGTTGTCAGTGATAAGGCCTATGATGGTTGTGTCGTCTGCAAACTTGATGATGGTGTTTGTGCCATGTTCTGCAACACAGTGAACAAAGAATACAAGAGGGGGCTAAGCACACAACCCTGGGGCGCTCCTGTGTTTAAAATGAGTGATGAGGACGTGTGTTTGCCAGTTCTCACCAACTGGGGCCTGTTTGTGAGGAAAGAGAAAATTTACCTGCAGATGGTCGTCCCCAACCCAAGGTCGTCAAGCTTCAAGACAAGTTTTGAGGGGATGATGGTGCTGAATGCCGAGCTGTAATCTTTGAGCAGCATATGTATTTCCTCTTTCCAGGTGGGTGAGGGCAGTGTTTATTGTTAGCACAATGGCATCCTCTGTAGATCTGTTTGCTCTGTAAGCAAATTGGAAAGGATCCAGCGTGTCGGGGAGGGAGGAGCAGATGTAACCTTTGACCAGTTGCTTGAAGCACTTCATAATGACCGATGTCAGTGCAACCGGGCGATAGTCATTCAGACAGGAGACCACCGATTTCTTTGGGACAGGAATGATGGTGGAAGCCTTGAAGGAAGTGGGGTCCACTGACTGCCTCAGGGAGAGATTGAAGATGTTGGTGAACACACCTGCTAACTGGTCAGCACACACCCTGAGGGCGCGGCCTGGGATGCCATCTGGTCCTGGAGCTTTGCGAGGATTGACCTTTTTGAAGGACCTTCTCACATCAGATGTTTCAAGGATCAGAGTGACAGACTCACTGCCCCCTTGAGGATATAGCACCTGTTCTTTGTTGGCTGCATCAAAACGAGCATAGAAGGTGTTGAGCTCGTCTGCAAGAGATGCAGTGGGCTGAACACTGACTGTGTTTTTCTTTTTATAGTCAGTGATGCAGCACAGTCTATGGGGAAAACATGCAAACTACATGCAGGGAGGACTCAGGAGGCAAACCCAGGTCTCCATCCTGTGAGGCAACAGCACTATCACTGTGCTGCCGCTTGTTTAAAAGTCCTCCTTGAAAATTAAAGTTTGCACTATTCACCCTCAGTTGCTTTATGATGATGTTGTCTTCATCTGACTTTCATGCCAACCTCATATAAGCCACATTTCTTTGAGAAAAATCAGCAAACTGAGCAGTCATCGCAAGTGAATATCTTGACAAAATTGCCTTTAACAATAAGTTCTCTCTTTCTTTCACGCTGTCAAGGTCATTGAGATCTCTTGTTTCAGGAAGGGTAGCCAGCATTTTTTTATTTTAATTTGATAAACATCTTGTGACCAGCACAACTGTCCTGCACCCTGCCTTCTAATAAATTAAATTAACTTACTAAGTACATATAGAGAGTATTAATACAAAGCAGTACAACTAAAGTGCCTACCAATGTACATCTGCAACAGTCAGAACTGCACACATAATGCACCAATTGCATATTTCATTTTACAGCATTCCTAAAGAAACATTGCACCTATGGCAAGATATCTCATTTTATTTGGCTTGGGTGAGGATTCTTACAATGTGAGATGGCATTATACAGTCTAAAGACAGAAAAAAGGAAGGAAAGAAAGAAATCCTGATACTGTGGTGTTTGCTTTTGTCTACTATATATATGCAGTCTACAGTAAATCAAAAACATAGCTGCCATTTACCCTTACAAATACAATTATACATTTTTAAACTTAATTTTCACTGTTTTCAGCAGTACTTTATTGAAGGTCATACATTCAAAAATACAGCAATGAATTGCAGTGGTGCATGCGGAAAAAAAGCCAAATGTTAAAAAAAAAAAATGTACCGATTACAGTTAATATCATGTACATGAGAGTGTAAATGTCTTTTGTTAAGTATTCAAGCAACGTTTTTTCTCAAACTGGAATTGTTAAATTGTCTCCATTAAAGGAGACATAATTAGTTATGCATTGGGGAGCTTGTTTTAATGAATGCACTCTTGATTATATTGATTTATGCAAATAGTATGTCAAAGTAAACCTTCTCTTTTATAATGGTTTGTGGCTGCCTCCTTAATATGATTTTTTTTGGTTGTGTAATGTGCACTGCCAAGAAAAACACTCAAGAGTTTTGCATTGTGTGCACTACCTTGAGCAGTGTTATCTGGCAATACACGTTTATTTGTAGTAATTTACTATAAAACTGTTGAAGGATTCCCTTGAAAAACCAGAAAAAAATCCTAGGTGTGAAATGTATCATGTAGTTTCTGAGATAATAATGAAGAGAAAAGCTTGAAATGTTAAATCTTCTATTATATTTTATATGCGGCTGCATATACTACAATCTGTGGGAGAATTGTTAAAAAAGAATGGGGCAACACCAGCTACACTGTGTTAATGATGATGTTTGTAGGATTTCTTTTGTTAATCACGTAGCAATTACATGTGGGCTCCTTCAGTCGTGGATCTTGGTCCTAAACTGGTCACTACTGATGCTGAGCTGCAGTAATGGCACTTTTCAGTGCTGGCAGGATCAGAAGGGTCAATTGAGCAGGCTCTATTTGCATGACATCATGGTTCTTCTTGTTGGCCAAGGTGTTCATAGCTGAGTACCCAGTTCCTTCCCTTGTGTTACCTTTACATTATAACCTAGGAAAGACACTCAGTGTTCAACTGAGTGACAGTACTAATATTTGTGAAATATGCTGTGGACACTAATGGCTACCAGAGGCTAGTTAAATCAAGAATTACTGTAAGGCTTGGCATGACCTTTCCATGCTGAAAACACTGTGCTGTGTGAAATAAACATTAAAATATTTGACAAGCACAGCTGACCATATGCAGATATATTTGACTGCATTAGGCGCTAGACGACCAAAATACACATTTTTCAGAATGATAGCATGTGGTGCTCACAGTAGGCATAGCATAACATTTACATAACACATGGGACAATTTAAACAGCATATCTGAAGGCCAGAGCTTATTATATTATATATTATATTTCAACATGAAGCTAATATGCATATGTATGCAATTATTTAACACTTCCCTATTGCAGTAAATTAATAAATTCATCATATTGCCTGTAAAATGTATGCAGGTAGATTTTTTAACAAGTGTGTGTCTTTCATTCATTCATTTTCCACCGCTTATTTGAAACAAGGTCATGGGAGCAACAGTCTTAGCAGTGAGGCACATACTTCTCTTTTCCAGCCTAAGGCATTTCCAGGCCATGTTGGAGATTCATTCCTCCCAGCGAGCTCTGAGTCTTACCCGGGGTCTCCTACAGGCTGGTCATGTCCATAAAACCTCCACAGGATGGTATCTGGAAGGCATGATGATCAAACCATTTCAATTGGTTTCTCTCAATGCGAAGGGTCAACAGCACTACTCCTAGTCTCTCTCTCAATGTCTGCGCTTCTCACCCTATCTCTTGGGACAGTGCATGCCTTGTTTTGTTTAAGGTGCGTTAGTTTGATGGAAGTCTGCAACAGTAAAACAAGATTGAAGGGACATGACATGGAGCCTCCTTTTGAAGACACGCATACTTCATGCTGATAATGGAAAAGGCAACTCATTGATAAGCACAGAATCCCAAGTCAGTGGACAAAGGAGGTTTGAAATATTCTTTAAAAGTGTTAACTGTCTGGTGTAGACAGCAAAGACATGAGATTTTAAGGCACCATATGGAATCTGAAGCAGATGCCATCCGTTTATCATAGTATAGTATGATTTATTCAAGCCTTTACTTAACATATGGGAGTATAAAAAAGAGTGTTAAAAAAGTTTGCTAGTGAGACGCATTGAAAGTACACACTGCTGCACAAAATAAAAAAAAGAAAAGAAAAAAAATGAGGATAAGATTTTGTTCTTAATGCTGATTTTGCTTCATCAAATGCTATATGTCCACTTCCTGGGCACACTTTGCCAGCCTGTTTATTACTGTATTACACAGACATGGTCTGTTAAGGGTAAGACAGTTGTTTGCTTACTGTCAAAAAAGGCTCAGTTAGTTCTTTAGTTCATGTTGTCTCCATATCGGAAGCTTCTGTAGTGCTGACTGATTTATTCGCTTTTAAGAAAATGGTTTGTAAACCCACGTGGAAGGGATTGTGCTTTTCAATATGGATATTAATAATATTTTTTTATTAGTTACATTGCATTTTTATAAAAGCAGTTATTAGGTAAAGAAGCTATGACTGCCTTTCTTTTTGTTATTTTGACTTTTGTTAATGTCACACAAACTTTTCAAAAGTGTTCTGAAAAGAACTTAAACTTTACTGATGCACCCACTCTATTAACGGAGAAGAGTGGTTATTTTAGCATAATATTTACTACCAGCTCATGCAGATGATGTTTATTCTGAGTTCCTTATACATTGTCACAATGGGTAAATGATATACATCATGCTGATAATTACAACAGTAGAGCAGAAGAAAATGTTTAATACTTTATTGGTAATAGACATAATTATTTTTAACTTGAAGGGGAAATGTTAGTTAACCGATTAAAGAAACTAAAGCTTATTAAGTTTAAATTATATCACTGCAAGAGGATTCAGTTTGTTTTTATAGTTCTCGTCATTGAGTGCAGGCACAGGTTATATGGTCATAGGTAGAAAAACTTTACAAATTACTAATAACATAATGAATACACACAAAGACACCTATTTGTTTAAACACATAGGAAGACAAATCAACTCCAAACTGATTAACATAAATGGAACCAAAGAATATCTGTTCATTAACATAATTGATTAATTATGGCCAGTTAATAAATAAGGAGAAGAAAGCAAAAACTCCACTGAGTCAACTGCATCCCTGGAGAAAATTAACCTCTGGAGGGTTGATGGTCACTTATAATAGACAAAGTCAAAAATCCAAAAAGAGTCAAACGCAGTAACAGCCCTGGAGACCTCTGCCAACTGGCTGCCCACCCTCTCCTGGGAATTCTATGATAGATTCTGTGCTGGGCTACCTAATCTGACAAAAGAATAATTCCATCCATTAATTCCAAAGCTCCTAGTAACTCTGTTTTTTCACAGGGAGAGTTTGAGGAAATACACCAGAAATTACATCAGAAGCCTCATAGGGATTTTTCGTTCATTCTAATGGGACAAATGGAATGTATGCTAGCAATGATATTGCATCCTTATCCTTCCCTGTGTTCTCCCTGTTTCCAAAACATGTGAAACATTCTCCATACTTGCATTTCTGACACTTGATTGTTGGTTTTTACAGTACTTCCAGATTTTGGGTTGAGTCATCAGTGTGATATCTAAACTCGGAGAGACCAGTATTTACCAGGACTTGGCTTTCTGTTGCCAACAAGGAGTATACAGTAAGTGGGATATAGAGATCATTCACAATAATAAAACAGACATTCCTTGCAAATTTTTCTTGACAGCGTTGGAATCCCTAACTAAAAAAGACACTGCTTCCTCTGAATCTTTCATGTTCTTCTTTTTCCCTTAGCCATTATCAATTTTCTCATAACTCCAAACATGAAAAGTTGCATAAAACTGGTCCTAGTGTCCTTTGACAACTCCAAATTGTTTTCAGTTTATTATATATACAACATTTTGTGAGCTATCTTGACCATAACCAATGTGTTGACCTCCACTGTAATTGAGACTGGAAATAATGGTGTACAGGAACTTCAATTTATTCCCATCTCTGCCTGATGCATTGGTACATTAAGGACAGAGTAACCATTTGCCTTTATTAAGTCCATCATTATCTGTTTTATGTAAGGCTTCTAAATCCACAGTGACATGTATGGTTTATTAATATTAAAATGAGCTTGTTCAGTGTAACACTGTGGGAATCACAGGTTGGTACTATAGTATGTATATAACCATTCTAATTTGTCCATGAATGTCAATCTGGCTCTGTTTTTCCGATAGTTTGTTTCAGTACAGTACTTTCCAATTGGACAATGATCCAGGTCAGTTTTGTAGATGGAATACTTCAGATAAAGGAGGATGACTCCTGGCCCACATTGCAATTCCAGAATCATGTTGACATAATTGATCACTATTTTGCTCTGCCAATGTAAAAATCAAAAACCTAACTGTTATGCCATATAAGATGAATTTCCATGGATTTTCAGTCATAGCTGTGACAGTGTGGGTTGGCTCCATGTTACCAGAACCTTCAAGGAGCCTTTCAAACCCACTACCAAGGTATGAGCCAGGCCAGGGTTAGATGCATAAGTGTATCCGTAATTTTATTAAAACCATCCAAAACAAAACAGTGTTCAAATAAATAGTGCGGTGCTCGAACCATTGTAAACAAATAATCCATAAAAAGAAACCAGTTCTCAGTGAAGATTAAAATAATACTCACCTTCCGGCTGCCTGCCTCCTCTCTCTCTCTCTCTCTCTCTCTCTCTCGCTCAGTCTTGCACCGACTCTCTCCATCTCCTGCCTTTTCTCTTCTTTCTTTAATCTCCTTTTGTTTTCTCTTTTCTTTTGTTACTCTTTCTCCCCCTTCTGCCCTGTATAGAGTCTTTTATCCTCTGCTGCCTAATTGGGTGCAGGTACAAGGAGCCGCTCCCTCCATGGTATCATTGAGGTGTCACTGACAACAAAAAGAACCAATGGATCCTTATCCAGTACACTGAATGAAATATAGTGATGAGGAATAAGGAACATGTGTCTTTTGACACTCATAACCAGAAGAGAAGCTCATCTCTCTGATGCCCATTTCTTTACATACCATAACATAATGGGAAATGAATTAAAGGGCAGAGATCAATGCTGAACTCACTGTAGCTGTTAACCCTTTGCAAAGCGGCAGTCTGCCACTGTTGGCTGCCAGAAAAAGGAAGAAGCATGACTGGCTGGAAGATCTGCACTCAGTCAGTAAATGTTTCATGGGCTGTGATTATTGCAATTTGACATGATGCAGTGAAGAAATCAGTGACTGTATTTGGCATATCTGACATGCACCACGACAAAATGTTGCACATGTGACATCGGCCTAAGTTCAATGATAAGAGATTGTTTCTATGTTGCATACCCAGTCTGAAAAATTTTTTGAGTTCCATATTTAAAGAACAATCATGATGTGGGGCATGTGGCTTCTCAGCCACAGGATTGTAAAGAGTTGAACACACTCTGTGATGTTTTTTTTTTTATTTATTAATTTTATTACAATCAATACAGAGCAATCAAGTTTTTACAAAAAAAAGAATTATGTTAAGAACAGATCGATCCCCACCCCTGAGAGAGAGAGCAAGCCAAACGATGTAAAATTTAAGGCTTGTAAAAATAGCTAAATTAATAAATTCTCTGTGCTTTATAAACTTATTTTAAAATATTACTGATTAGATCCTGCCATGTTTTGAAAAAAGTCTGTACGGATCCTCTAACTGAGTATTTGATTTTTTCCAATTTCAAATAATATAACACATTGGTTTCCCACTGACTTAAAGAGGAGAGTTTGGGTTCTTCCAGTTTATCAGAATAAGTCTGCGTGCCAACAGTGTAGTGAATGCAATCACAATTTGTTTGTCCTTCTCCACTTTAAGCCCCTCTGGAAGAACCCCAAACACAGCTGTTAATGGGTTAGGAGGGATTGTGAGTCCAAGGCTGTCTGAGAGGTAATTAAAAATTTTTGTCCAGAATAATGTTAATTTGGTGCAGGCCCAGAACATGTGACCCAGTGAGGCTGGGGCTTGGTTGCAACGTTCGCAGGTTGATTCTTGCCCTGGAAACATTTTGGAGAGTTTTAGTCGAGACAGATGTGCTCGATATATAATTTTGAGTTGTATAATTGTATGCTTTGCGCATATGGAGCTCGAGTGAATTCTCTGCATTGCTACTTTCCACTCCTTTTCTGATATATTAATTGAGAGGTCTTTTTCCCAGTGTCCTCTTGGATCTTTGAAAGGAAGTGATTGTAAAATGATTTTATATATTGTAGAGATGGAGTCTAATTCCTTAAAATTGAGCAATATTTTTTCCAGCGTGGATGAGGGGCTCTGTGATGTTTGTAGCACATGATCTGGGCTGTTGTATTTGCTCCCTGTCCAGCCACTTATTTTTTTTTTTCCTTTGGACTTTGGTTTGTGATGACTGACAGACCCTGCTGCTCCTCCATGAAGCAAGTGATTCTCAGTGACAGAATTAGCATATATATGTACATAAAGAGACTGGACAGACATACTTATACAGCTTATTTGTTTAAAGTATGTTTCCTGACAAACATTTTTCAAGTCATACTTTGTGTTTTTAAATCATTTAACCTGTAGCATTGGCTGGTTAATCATATTTGCTTTTCATTTTAAATTAAAATTCACAAATTAGCAAGTGCTACTACTGCAATCTATTGATTACACACTTTTGTCCAAAAAATACATATTTCATAAAATAAAGTTAGAAAATGCTGTTGATTGATTTTCCATTTAATTGCATAAGGAAGTAATATTTTGGGGTGATGATGCATGCTGCACATTTTTAGGAAGAAACTTACTTTGCATTCTCTTAGACACACAGCACGATGCCTCCACCTCCCTGAACATCCAGTAGACTTATGAGAAAATCACTTTTTACAAGTAAAATTTGTTATTAATAATCCTTTATTGAGAATGAGCACATGCTGTGAAATTTAATGAATACATTTGGGATCACAGTGCAAACTGTCCAGCTTGTGATCCATACAGCAAAGTTGTATACACTAAAATTACTTTCTCTCTTTTGTTAAATGATCATTTAATGATTCAGGTTATGTCATACAACCTGTAATTCCAGAGCACTGAGCTACTACAAATACAGTTAAATTTGAAAATAGCAATAATACTGCAAGTCCTTTGAAAGATATTCCCATAAAATAGAAATTATTTGCTTGATCTTGAAGGACTAATGAAGCTCCTTTTATTGAGAAGACAACATTTATAGTGTTAATGATTTGAGCTATTAAATCATTATATATATATATATGTATGTGTATATATATATGTATATATCTCCATCCATCTATCCATCCATCCATTATCCAACCCGCTATATCCTAACTACAGGATCACAGGGGTCTGCTGGAGCCAATCCCAGCCAACACAGGGCGCAAAGCGGGAAACAAACCCAGCGATATATAATATAATGTTTCTTTGTTGCACATTACCGGTTTCTTGTTAAGGGGAGGGAACAGCCAAAGATGATGCACAATGAGCATATTGTCCTTATTTTAGATCTTTTATTCCCACCATTTTAGGGTAAGGAAATGTAGATCACCATTCATAGGTAGCAGTTGTTACATCCTAACGCACCAACTCTGTACCTGGCATTGTTCATTAGTTTATTAATTGTTACTTGTCCCACATCACAGGGCAAGGGTAACTGTAGAATAGAACAAAATAATCACTTTTTTTTTTCTAATTCTTCTTATTCAGTGTGGTGAAATGCATTTCAGATTTGTGGAGGTGTGCCAATTTTAGAAAAAAATAGTACGCTCAGGGATATGGCTGGCATAGGTGCATGCGGTAGTGTGGACAAGCGCCCCTGGAGTATTGATGGGAAGATTGGTTAGACCTGCATCCATGTGCAGATGCATGGGGCTCAGCCAACTTCCTTATTAGCACTTTGGGGTACAAAATGGCACGCTTGTGCCAACTTGTTTATAAAGGAGTCTGGGTTGAGAGAAAGAAGGGATAAACAAAAAAAGAAAAGAAAAATGGCAGAGATTAAATTGAAAAGGAAAGAAAAAGAAAGGAGAGAAGTAAAATCAAGGTGAAGCTAGTGCTGTTGTGGAGAGGAGACCGGCACTTGGGAATATGGTCCAGGAGGAGCGAACAGATGGGACTTGTAGATCCCCTGCTGAGCATCCAAGTAGCAGCAGCAACTAACTGCTCTGACTGGTTCCCACAGAAGCTAAGGGATTGTGTTAAAAAAAAAAAAAGGAGCAGGGCTCGTTGGGTCCCCATAGACGATGAGGGATGGCAGTGAGGGACACAAGTCAATTTGATGAATGACTATTTCTATCAGAGGACATCTCCTCTTGCTGAGGAGACTTAGAAGGATCAGCAGAGGAGAATTCCATTTTAAAGCCAGTTATTTCTCCTCTCCTGGTGCCGGAAATGGCAAAGTCTGTTTGGTCCTCTCTAATATTTTGTCTGTTTTTGTTTATTTTTCCTGTCATTTGGTGTTCAACTGAAATCAAGTATACCTGTGAAGAATTATTGAATTTTCGGCAACGCACTTTGTGTGATTTGACACTGAATTTTTCACAATTAAGTACTTTTCTGGATCTTAGCTGATGGAGTAGCAGCAGACGAGGACGTGGGTATCTCAAAAGGGGGCACTGTGCTGGTATACTCGTTAGGCTGAGACAGTGGGGTTTTCGAATACCACTCCCAAGTTTATGTCTGGTGAGCCTCCGCTCTCTAGGAAATAAAATGGATGAACTTTTACTCCTCAATAGAATTCACAAGGACTTTTCACTTTCTTCTGCTCTGTGTTTCATAGAAATCTGATTAAATAAATCCATAACAAGCTCGGCATTACACCTGCTCAGCTTTCAACTTTATAGAGTGGGCCGTGCATCAGAGACATTGGGGAAAAGATAAGGAGGCAGGATCTGCTTTTATATGAATGAAGGTTGGTGTACTGCTGTCGTGGTGATTAATAAAATGTGCTATCCTAACTTTAGGCCTTTTTTTTCACCGTGGTAATTTTCCTCATTTATACTGGTTATTGTCTATGTTCCACCTCATGCCTGCATGTTGTGGCACTACAAAAAAACTGACTCATCAGATAACGAGCACGGAGCAAAATTATCCGGACTCCCTTCTGATTATTCTAGGGGATTTTAATAAGGCAAATCTCAGCCAGGAACTTCCCAGATTTATACAGCTCATAAAGTGTCCTACCAGAGAGAGAAACACACTGGATTATTACTATGAAGTGTTAAAGCATGTCTATTTTGCTCTCCCCTGTGCAGCTTTGGATTTCTCTGATCATTGTTTGATTCATTTGCTCCCAACCTACAGTAGAGGAGTAAGTTAAAATCTGCTAAATCTGTGATTAATCCAGTGAGAAGGTGGACTAATGAGGCAAAGTAGAAACTACAAGCCTGCTTGATTGTACAGACTGTGGTGTCTTTGAAGATACTGCAGCTAACTAAGATAAAATGACAGACACAGTAACATCTTATGTTCACTTTTGTGAAGATATGTGTGTCTCCACCAAGGCTTGGTTACAATTTTTCAATAGTAGACCATGATTCATTGCAAAACTCATGCAGCTTCATCAAGCTAATGAAGCTGCCTATAGAAGTGGGTATAGAACACTCTTTAGATGGTCAAGGAGCACACTGCCAAAAGAAATCCGATTGGCTAAAAACAATTACTTTGAAGAACTGAAAAAATGTTTTTAGCCAATGATCCTGCATCAGTGTGGAAAGGACTACAAAATATTACAAATTGCAGGAAATCATCCCTCCATATCGCAGTAAATCACTAGCTGGCTGATGAATAGAATGCTTTTTACTGCAGGTTTGATAAGCCCCAGAATACAACGGGCATTATCTCCAGCCCTCACGGATGTGTACTCTTCCCACTGCTCTTATCTCTCTACACTATGATTGCACCTCTAAGGACCCCTCTGTCAAACTTATCAAATATGCAGATGACACAACCATCAGTGGGCTCATCAGGAAAGGTGACTACTCTGTATACAGGCAGGAGGTTCAGCAACTGGCCCTTTCGTATAGTCATAGTAATGTGGAGCTAAACACTCTGTGGAGATGACAGTGGATTTTAGGAGAGGTCCCACAATATTATCCCCTCTCTCCGTACTTAATACTGCTGTTAAAGTTGTGGAAAATGTTATGTTTCTGAAATTTATAATCTCCTGGAACCTGAAATGGGAGACCAATGTAGGATCAATCATAAAAAGAGCACAATAGCGAATGTACTTCCTGTGACAGGCGTGGAAGCACAACCTTCTACAGGAGCTGCTGATTCGGTTTTATACAGCAGTCATTGAGTCTGTTCTCAGCTCATCCATAACAGTATGATTCAGATCAGTAACTAAACATGACAAAAACAGGCAACATCAAATAGTGAGGTCTGCCGCAAATATCATTGCTACTAGTCTGCCCACCTTACAGGACCTGTATTATTTCAGAGTCATGAAATGGGTTAGGAATATCATTACCAACCCCTCACACCCAGGCCACAACCTTTCTGAAGTTCTTCCATTGGCCAGACATTACAGATTAATATACGCCAAAACAAATAGATATAAGAACTGTTTTTTTTCCCCACAGGCCATCAAGCTCACAAATGGTTAGTTTCTTAATACTTTTTTCTTTCTTTATTTTAAGCATTTCTCACACTGAGTTGCACTCTGCACTATGTATGTATGTATATATGTATATACATGGGCAGCAAGGTGACACAGTGTGTAGCGCTGCTGCCTCACAGTTAGATGACCCGGGTTCGCTTCCCGGGTCCTCCCTGCGTGAAGTTTGCATGTTCTCCTGATGTCTGCATGGGTTTCCTCCGGGTGCTCCGGTTTCCTCCTATATTACAAAGACATGCAGGTTAGGTGCTTTGGCGATCCTAAATTGTCCCTAGTGTGTGCTTGGTGTGTGTATGTGTGCGCTCTGCGGTGGGCTGGTGCCCTGCCCGGGATTTGTTTCCTGCTTTGCACCCTGTGTTGGCTGGGATTGGCTCCAGAAGTGACCCTGTAGTTAGGATATAGCGGGTTGGATAATGGATGGATAACTGGAGTCACCAAAACCAGAGTCAAATTCCTTGTATGCGTGCATACCTGGCCATTAAATCTGATTCTGAATCTGAAAAGGAATTACCGAGACTCAACGTTAGTTTTAAAGATGAACCTGACTGTGTTTTAACCCAGAGGATTTTAACTGTTTAGATTATTTATTTGACAGTTTTAATCTTCACCATGAGCTCTATTTTATTATTGGGAATTGTAAATTTATTTATTTATTAATTGAAGAATTCTGCATTTTTGCCCTTTGACTGAATAAAAGCACTATGCACTTTACACCTATCTCTTGCTGTGTTGTGCCCTCATTGTCCAGTCCATCCACCTATTTATTTTTATTGATGTCCTGAGTTCAAGTGGAGTATGTCAGGGAAATCTCCACCCAGTGATCCTCTAACAAAGTAGCTAACAGCTACTTGTATTTAGCTCTTTGTAGGAGGTATTCACCAGTTGGTAATCTTCATTAACTGTATGAATCAACAATTCTGATAAGATTTTAACAAATTCAGCTATTGTGGGGAAGCATGGTTTGATACTCTGTTTAAGATTGGTGGACTGAGGAAAGTGACCACTCACTGTACAAAATAAAGGTTGGTAAATTATCACTGTCATCCTGATAATAATGCATATGTCCACTTTAATCTAGGTACAATATATAGTTCACTTAGTATGACCCATAACGAAAAATTGCTTCATCATGGCATATTGACTGATTGTAAACAATGAAACACATTTGAGCAACTCAGTAGAACAGGGTGATCTGCACATTAAGCTTATATAATAAATAGTTATCCTTAATGTAAATATAAAAAGACCACCAGCACACGAATAGCATATCACTGTCAAATCACACTGTTATGTTTGCATAATCCTGCAGGTATTAAAGATTCATTTCAAGCCTGGATATGGTAATCTGCCCTTTAAAAATTCAGGAGTCCATAAATCGTGAAGATGCTATTTAAAGCTGCATGCAAAGCTGTAAGGTGCCATTTTCTGTCTGCAATTAACTATTACCTCTGCTGAGAAATCACCTAATAGTCAAAGTCATGTACATGGCTCACACTTTGTTACAAGTAAATCAAGCACCTGGCAGAAAGGATGGCATGCGTCTCAGTGTTCTTTAACAAGATAATTGCATGTTGCTGCTTTTCTGTGTTGGAGATGTATTTGAAGAATCATGTCACTCAGAAGCCTGTAATCATCACACCTACATCTCTGTGTCCAGAGTGCTTCATACTTTTTTTTTAAATTCTGTTCCACTTTAAAACTTGTGACAGGTTCTCCTTGTCATCACATGAAGAGGTTGTGCTGTACCAAAACTAAAAATGACTGCATCCTCTCCTTTTGCAGTAACTCTCCCAAGCAAACCTGCATTGGCATTTTGCTTATTCTAATAAAATATTACACTTCACAACTAATACTTTTGCCATCTGATATTTTTTACAGTAAAAACAAAAAGCTTTTTCAATTGATAGATATCAGAAAGGTAATCCATTAATTTTATAAGCTTTTATTGTTGAGCATTTTAATGCCTACAGTCATAAGTCAGTGCCATAAGCCTTTCAAACTTTTCTATTTTGGTGTTTTAATTTGCTTGACAAAACATTTAATTGATCTTTATTTTAAATCCAATAGTACTTTCCACTGACAGCATCATCCCAGTGTGCTTTACAAATAAAACAATGATGCACAATTGTCTTGCAGAACTAAGATCCTGGATGGTTGATAATTTTCTCGATCTTAATCAAAATAAAACAGAAGTGCTGATAGCTGGTCCTCCTGCCAAAGCGCAAACTGGTTTTGAACTTCTTGGCTCTTTCATGGACTTTTACAAACCTCATGTTCAGAATCTTGGGGTTAGTTTTGATAGTAACCTCTCATTTGAGAAACAGATAAATTCTGTGGTCAAGAGTTATTTTTTCCAGTTTTATCTCCTAGAGATGTTGAGAAAGTTACTCATGCCATACTTTTATCTTTTCTCAGCTTTATCATTGCAACTCATTGTATTTTGGGATTAGCATATCCCTGATACGCAGGTTGCAGTTGGTCCAGAATGCTGCTGCCCACTTTTTTGGTAGGGTAAGAAAGTTTGATTGTGTATCTGAGATTTTAGCCTCTTTATACTGTTAGTTTCTGAATTAATTTTAAAATTTTGCTGCTGGTTTTTAAATCAATGCATGGGTATGCTCCAACTTATTTATCTGAACTGTGTGTTATACACCAGCCATCCAGAGAGCTTAGTTCTACCAGTCAGTTGTCTCTTGTGGTCCCTCATATCATGTGCAAAAACAAGGGGGAAAGGGCTTTTGCTCCTTCTGCACCTTATCTAAGGAATTCTTTACTTAGTTACATTAAGGAGTCACCTTCAATTGAACTGTTTAAAACGAGACTGAAGACGCATTTCTATTCTTTAGCTTTCCATGACCTTCACTGTTACTGATGGTTCCTTCCTCATTATCATTTGTTTTCAATTTACTGCTGGTTTGAATTGTTTTGCTGTTATTTTATTCTATTTATTTTATGTTTATTGTACTGTATATTTTATTGTAAAGCACTTTGGCTACAGCATTACTGATGTTAATGTATTTATAGAGCACATTTGAAATAACATTCTTGGTATAAATGGATGTAAAATATTTATAATACATGTTATATATTATGACAGTCTCTCTCAATCTCTCACTCACTGGTCCAGTCAGCTGTGAACTACAAGATGCCCAGAGTATAGGCTGTTCAGTGGTTCCACTGCAATAGAGGGTTTGATGTACAAACCTTTGGGTTTAACTATTACTGATTTTCTTCATTCTCTTCTCAGTTGGTTGTGCTGCTCCATGGTTTTAATTTGATGGTTTGGGATGGTTTTGTTTTTGCTTAATTTTAACTTCTGGCTGCAACAGACTGACAGTTACTAATGCAGTGGCTGACCCTTCTAATTCTGGTATTTTATCCACTTCATCAAAAGACAATTATGATTTTTCAAACATATTAAATACTGTGAATTCTAACATATATATGGTGTGGTCGGGTTTAGTAATGACAGATTCGACAAGTGAGAAATTTTGTGACACCAATTGGGTTGTCCCCTTTATTCATCCAAGGATGAGGAAATTAAAAGGAGTAAAAATAAAAACATGTCTTGGCGCTTTTCCCCTTGAGAATGTTTTAAGGTGGTCTGACAGAGCTCCATCCTGTGCCTTGTTTGGCCCAAAAATTATGCCTCCTTCTGAGACGCCCAGTATTTATTTACCAATGGCAGGCTTCTCAGTATTGTAGGGCAAGAAAGAGAAGAACGTGTTAACAGCAGCACCTATCTTGTCCCGACAGGTTATTACATACCTTGACAAAGCCTGTGAGGAAGTCCTCCGACGTACAGGTGTGACAACGGATAATGGCAGTCTTTCAAGTGAATTACAAACCCACTTCTGGAAGTCAGTTACATTTATTAGCTAGGCTGAAATAGGAGACTGTTTCCAGTTACACATATTCTGTAATGAAAAATATTCCCTTTTAAGTTTCTTCATGTTTAGCACAGATCTAGAAATAAAATTTAAAAAATCACCAAACACATTAAATCCAGTGCTTATTTCTGCAAAAAGAGAGTTGGGGAAAAAATTCTTTCCTTAATTTGTTTTCACTTACACACACACTTTCCTTTCAGATCAGAGTCCCATTTTTTGTTTTTGACTCTGTTTTTTTGATACTTCTTAAATATCATTTTATGACAGGCATACAGACAATTGATAAGCACACACCTGAGATACATACAAGACAAACAGCATGAATAGAAAGTGCAAGGCAGTAAAATAAATACCAAAATAAACAATGGATTAACACATACTGTACTCTGTGTAATAATATTGCAAGATGTTTGGGGAGGTTCAGCAAGGAGAACAACCAAATAGACAGTTTTTCTGCTTCATGGCCCATGGAAAGAAACTATTCTTATATCTGCTTGGTTTGGCATAGTTTAGTTTATAACACTTCGCAGAAGGGAGAAGTTCAAATATGTTATGGCGTGGATTTGAGGGGTCAGTGATGATTTTCCCAGCCTGCCCCATGACTCTGAAATAGTATAGGTCCTGTAAAGTGGGAGTCTGGTGCAGCCTGCTCTTCTCGTGTTTTGTTCCAGACCCAAACCACACTGTAATGGATGAGCTTAGAACAAACCCAACAGTTGCTGTGTATAATTGAATCAGCAGTGCCTGTGGTAGAGTGAATTACTTTACCTGTCACAGGAAATACATCTGCTGCTGTGCCTTTTTATGAAAGTATTTTATGTTGGCCTTCTGCATCAAGTCCCGAGTGATTATTGATCCAAGAAACATGAAGGTTTCCAAAAATGACACACTGGGTATGTTGAGGGGAAGTAATATTGAAGGCGCCCCACCTAAAGTCTACTATCATCTCCAAAGGTTTGAGCATGTTTAGCTCCATATTATTTTGACCACACCAAAGGGGCAGACACTTAACCTCCCATCTGTATGCAGACTCATCACCATTTTGCAAAGTCCAATGATGGCTGTGTGATGGTTGTATCATCTGCCTATTTAAGGAGTTTGACAGAGTGCTCCTTAGAGGTGCAATCATTACTATGGACAAGATCACTAGGGAGAGTCCACATCCCTGGGTGGCACTAGTGCTGATTGCACGGAAGCTACAGATGAGTTTCAGGAAACTGATATTCTATTGACAGGTGGAGGCAGGGATGGAAAACTGAGCGAGTTCAGAGTGGGAGAGGTCAGGGATGATTGTGTTAAATGCTGAGCTGAAGTCCACCAACAGAATTCTCACATAGTTCCCTGGGTTGTCTCTCCATATTTGGCAACCTTTAACTGCCTTCTCAATTGTCAGAATTCAAATAGAAGATGAAAGGCTGTTTTTATTGATGAATAGTAGACCTGAATTATATGTTCTGCTCCGTTATTAAGGAATTAGCAGACATGTTAGGCTACATGTTTGTAACTCCATCCTTTCAGTGTTCCTCTGAAAATGATTCATGCAGGGAGGCATCAGTATTTGCATTTGTGACAATATACCTGTATTGCATCTGCCTGGGGATGAGTCACCATCAATATGAGTTGGAATTCCATCAATCAAATGAATAGCTTCAGAGCTAGCTAGAGGGGAGTCTTTAAAATCAGCAAGCATATTTTTCAAACTTAGTGTGACTAAAGCTGGTGATCCTTTTAAAAGTAGTAAGCCTTCTAATAGAGCATAAAATGAGCGTGAATCCATTGTGTCAGCACGGGCAAGTGCCGCACAGGGCTACAATATACACCCAGCAAAAGAAAGAGTGGCATGAGAATAGCACAGGAAAGTAGATGAGAAACACACACCTCTGACTCTTTATCAAAAATGCATGGCAAGCTTTAAGAGTGTGCTTTTTATTAAGTTCTGGATGTTCTATTGTGCAGTTATTATAGTTTTCATTTTGCTATTTTCTTTGCATAACAAAATAGACTTGAGATACATTATTTTAAAAGTATCTTAGCTACAGTACACATTACTTATAAAAAAGGGTAATCAAATATGTTGCATAGTTACTTATTTTAAAATATACACTACAAACAGTACATTACGTTTTCTTCTTTATTATGAAAAACTGCACATTTCAATGGCCATTATTTGTTATTAAATCCTAAACTCCTGAAAATTCATGAAATACACCCAGATTTTATTATTTTCTAATGTTTTATCAATACTATAGTGCACCTGGGTCTGGATCTGAGAGGCAGGCTATAAAAAGCAGCCCCCTGAACAGCAGAGGAGGGATGCAGGCACAGCACTTAGAGAGCACATTGATCACATCTCCCAGCTTCTAAATTCCATCGTCTTCTTACCATACACCCAATTCTGCTACAATGATCAGTGTCTCCCTGAAATGGACAGATTAAATTTACTCCTCACCATTTGCAGGATTAAATGTGTACTTTGAACTTTTGTTCAGTTTCTTTACCTTGATTGCACGCTATGTATTTGCTTATCAGATGGCAGGATTGAACACGTGAGTGTGTGATGTTACACAGACAGCAGCAGGCAACGTATTTCCAAGAAAAGGCAATACTTATACAAGATAACACAGTTTTGTTTTTTTTAAAGTGGTGGGAATAATCTTTTTTAGTAATGCCAGTAGCGCATATCTGTTTTTGTTTTTTTTTGTTTTTTTTTCTGCAATACACATACACAAGAAAGTAAGTGTTCCATTCCATACTGACGGGCAATGCCATTTTGCAATGTTTAGGCAAGGATGGCACCAACTTATTTATTGTAACAACACCCATTGCTGGCTACATACTGTAGGTGTGGTTTATGTCCTCACATTGTTGCAATTTAAAGTGATGGTGCACACCAAATCATTAAAAAAATAAACAAATAGTGCATAGTTATGTAGTGATTCTTCTGCATATTAGGCTCATGAGTTCATTTCTTGACTTCAACTTTTACCTCGTTTTGAACTTTGATGCATTGCTGTCTTATAATAAATATTATGGTATTAAACCCTTGCCTTTTTTTATTAACAATAAATTCTGGAAATCCCTTGTAAAAGAGAGCTTGGTCATTTTAGCATTTCTTTCCAGCCCTTCTGCTCTGCCTTTATTCTTTGTACCTCACAATCTTCAAGCAATATTGTGAATAAAGATAGACCTCTGGTGATATTTGGATTTTTTTTTGTTGTTGATGCACTGGAAAAACTATAAGTTCTCACAAGGGTCTAAGTGACAGAGTGTTTATAGGCTTGTCTGTGTTCATGAATGTTCTATTGAAAGGTAAAAATAATAAGATCCATTGTGTATTAGAATGAAAAAACAAGTGCTCACTCATAATAACAAAAGAACTATCCTTACTTTACTGATGCCTTTAAAAATTTGGTAAAATTCTTAGGGTGAACCCGAGAGGTTATTGAATAATTTGCAGCAAATGGTAGCAGACTGATGGATGACGCCATGAAAATGTGTTGTTTGTAGAGTTGTCACTCACCTAGACATGATTAAAAAGTTCTTCATAGATAGATAGATAGATAGATCTTAATTTGTCCCAAAGGTTACTAGGGTGTTGTACCATGTTAGCCATAATGGATGCAATGAGAAGTCAAGCAAAAGTACAAATTTTATTGGCTAACTGAACAGATTACAATATGCAAGCTTTTAAGGGAGCTTAGGCCCTTTCTTCAGGCAACTTGTAATCAATTACAATAATCAATCAATCTTGCATATTATTACACATTATTATTGCATTTTATTAATCTTGCATATTAACTGTTCAGTTAGCCAGTAATAGGTGTCATTTTGATAGACTTCTCATTGTCCCTATGGGGGAATTTAGTTTTACATAAGCTCCGCTTAATACACAGAAGAAAGTGGGTGAAGTGTTCTGTTTACCATGCTGTCTGTGCATATTTTTAAATCACTTTCTATTTTGAAAAGTATGCCTAAAGTAAAATCTGAGCACTTTAAAGATCATTTTAACCAATGTCACTCTGTCTTGCTTTGTATTCATCACTTGACAGTTTATCTTAGGCTCTAGTGCTTTCTGTTCAACATATGTCTGAAAACAAAGAAAGAAATTTACCAGTTCAACTGCTAGCCAATCAACAGGATAGAAGGACATTATTCAGCCAACTTGGTATCAATGATGAGGGCCTCTTGAAGTGTGTAGGTCCTCTGCGCCTGTTTACAACATTCAACAGGTCCTAGTGTTCAGATGAGTTCAAACTTGAAATATTTAGTCACAATCAGATATGAAAAATATCTATTCACCTGAGAGAAAGAGGCCAAGTTACAGTATGCCTGGAGTAAAAACTAATATTACATTCGACTGTAATAAAATCACATCAATGCTTAAGCCTAGCAGATGTATTGTTATGGTTTAGGGTTAAATTTTGTTTTCTACTAGAAAGTAGAATGTCATACATGTGACAAGACAATAATCTTAAATACACAATCAAGTCTACAACAGTATTGTTGAAGAAAAAGAAATTTAAACTTTTGGTCCAGATATAAACCTCATTGAGATGTAGTAGACGTTAATCAAATGGAGCAATTATGAATGAAGAAATACATTTATACATTTCAGAAGAGCTGATGACCCATTGTGAACCTAATTGAGTTTAGTACATTTAAAAATGGATGGAAAGATGTTCACTCTGGGACCCTTTGATGTAATATTAATATTTGGTCGCTGAATGTGGTTGTTAAAATGTGTGCTGCTACCCAGAGTCCTCACTCTATTTTAGGTAAAACAATATGTCTTATTTTTACTAATTTTCTATTAATACTCTTAATGTGTAATACTAATTATTACAAAAGCCCTGAAAGATGCAATTCTGTCCTGTTAAGAGATTTTCAGTCAAAACAGCTCAGTCAATTCACCCTGCGGTTTTAGATTAATCAGAAATTGTTACTTGGTTCCCTTCATAAGGGATTGGACCATCTGTGCATGCAAATTGTACCATCTGCAGGATGAAGTTCACTCTTCAAAGGCTTGAAATGAATTGCACTTCTTTCTTTTGAGGTTCCCTTTTATTCTGATTTCTAATATTATGTGACCAGAATAGTTGCATCCCTTGTATCCATCTTGGACCTTAAAGAGAAGGCTCCTCAAGCTTCCTATAAACCCCCAAGGCAGTGTCTTGGTCTTGTTGTTTTCTTTTCCATACCTAAGAAAAGAGGGTAAAACAATTTTACCAGGATCATCCCAATATTTTGCTGTCATAGCCATTTATATAGTGAGTAGGGAGCCACTTCAACTGTCATTAATGTGCAGCATCCACCACAGAGTTGTTGAAAGGGTAAGAGATAGCTAGTTAGAGACAGGGGATGATTAGGGGGGGGCAGAATGACCAGGTTGTGATAGACAATGTTAGCCAGGAAATCAGGATACACCCTACTCTTTATGAATGTTGCCTAGGGATTTTTAATGACCACGGATAGTCAGGACCATGAGTTTACATGTCATCCAAAGGACACCACAGCATCTCTGTCACGCCACCCCTGCTGGCTTTACCAACACCTCTTCCAGCAGCAACCCAAGCTTTTCTAGGTGGTCTCCCATCCAGGTACTGGCCAGGCCCAAACATGCTTAGCTTCAGGTGGATGACCTGTTCTGGTGCATGGGCTGTGGCTGCTGGCTCATACAGTATATATGCTTTGTGTCATTTTTTGTATGCTGATTTTATAATGGAGGATCCAATTTTTGAGACTTCGAGCTGCTTTTTATATATTTGAATAAAGTATAATTAATGTATTTTATTTATGAGACACATGGTTATGTGTCATGTGACTGTGAGTAGCGCTTCAGTGATGTAGGTAGAAGTTCCACTATAAGTTCAGTTGCTCACCAATGTAAGTTTCTTTATTTGTCAAGTAGGCCTAGCACAAATTTTCATTTTGGCTTTAAATTTCGATCTCTTTCTGACTTCTTTTTCAGTTTTGACCTGTGTTTTGTTTGCTGATAATTTATGACCTTTTCTGTTCTGAAGTTTTCTTGTTCCTCATTATGATGAGTCTGTCTGACATGACATCTTCTGATCTCATTGATCCTCATAATGATATCTGGAGATGCAGTCTCTATATTTGATTTCTTTGTGTTTTGTTTTTGTTTCTGTTATTGTCCTGTACTTATTACTTATGTTTGCAAGTTGTTTTAGTTGGTTTTATTATTTACAACTGTCTATTATTGATTTTAGCATTGTATTTGATGGTGGGAGTTCAGATGCCTAATTAGATTCAGGACCAGCATTACCATATAGGTGAACTAGGCAGTTGCCTGGGCTGTTGAAGGTTTCAGGTGGCAGAATTTAGTTAACTATAAAAGATTTAGCCATTAGATTTAATGAAGCCAAAAGACTTAGCCAAGGAGATTGTAGACTGCTAAGTGATGACAGGGGAAAGCGTAGTTATGCATCAAAGGATCAAATGAAGGAAGATGAATAAGGAAGACTGCAAGGCTCAGTTCAGGGAGGAGATAAGACAGGCACTGGGTCGCAATGAAGAGTTACCAGACAGCTGGGCAACTACAGCAGTAGTAGTAAGGGTGACACCAAGAAGGGTGCTTGGTGTGATATCTGGATAGAGAAAAGAGGAAAAGTAAACCTGGTGGTGGATTCTGGAAGTACAGGAGAGTATATAGAGGAGTTGTTGGTGAAGAAGAAGTGGGATAGTGGGAGAGATGCAGAAAGTACACAGGAATACAAGGTGTTATGGCATAAGGAGAAAAGAGAGGTGGCAAAAGATAAAGAAAAGGCATATGATGAGCAGTATGAGAAGTTGAACACTAAGGAGGGAGAAAAGGACCTGCACCAATTGGCTAGACAGAGGGACTGAGCTGGCAAAGATGTGCAGCAGGTTAGGGTGATAAAGATGAAAACATGCGCACAAGTGAGGAGGGTGTGTTGAGCAGATGGAAAGAGTGCTTCGAGAGGCTGATGAATGAAGAAAATGACAGAGGTGGTTGGATGATAGGGAGATTAGTAAATCAGAAAGTGGAACAGATTAGCAAGGAGGAAGTAAGGACAACTATAATGAATGGAAAGGCTGGTGGTCCAGATGACATATCTGTGGAAGCAGGGAGGTGTTTAGGAGAGATGACAGTGGAGTTTTTAACCAATTTTGTGAAAGGATATCCGAGGAGTGGAGAATAAGTGTACTGGTACTGTTTTTTAAGAATAAAGGGGATGTGCAGAGCTGAAAGTAACTACAGGGGAATAAAACTGATGAGCCACACTATGAAGTTATGGGAAAGAGTAGTGGAAGCTAGGTTAAGAAGTCAGGTGATTAGCGAGCAGCAGTATGGTTTCATGCCAGGAAAGACCACCACAGATGCAATGTTTGCTCTGAAGGTTTTGAGGGAGAAGTATAGAGAAGACAAGAAGGAGCATTGTGTCTTTGTGGACCTGGAGAAAGCATATGACAGGGTGCCTTGAGAGAAGTTGTGGTATTGTATGAGGAAGTCAGGAGTGGCAGAGAAGTATGTAAGAGTTGTACAGGATATGTACGAAGGAGGTGTGACAGTGGTGAGGTCTGCTGTAGGAGCGACCGATGGATTCAAAGTGGAAGTGGGATTACATCAGGGTTGGGCTCTGAGCCCTTTCTTGTTTGCAATGGTGATGGACAGGTTGATAGATGAGATTAGATAGGAGTCCCTGTGGACTATGATGTTTGCTGATGACAATGTGATCTGTAGCGAGAGTAGGGAGCAGGTTGAGAATACCCTGGAGAGGTGGAGATATGCTCTAGAGAGGAGAGGAATGAAGGTCAGTAGGAACAAGGCAGAATGCATGTGGTTAAATGAGAGGGAGGTCAGAGGCGTGGTAAGGATGCAAGGAGTAGAGTTGGCGAAGGTGAATGATTTTAGATACCTGGGATCAACAGTACAGGGTAATGGGGATTGTGGAAGAGAGGTGAAGAAGAGAGTGCAGGCAGGGTGGAGTTGGTGGAGAAGAATGTCAGGAGTGATTTGTCACAGACAGAGTGAAAAGGAAGGTCTACAGGATGGAAGCGAGACCAGCGATGTTGTATGGGTTGGAAATGGTGGCACTGACCAAAAAACAGGAGACAGAGCAGGTAGTGGCAGATTTAAAGATGTTAAAATTTGCATTGGGAGTGATGTGGATAGACAGGATTAGAAAGGAGTATATTAGAGGGAAAGCCTAAGGGGAGGTTTATGGATGTGGTGAGAGAAGACATGCAGGTGATGGGTGTAACAGAGCAACATGCAGAGGACAGGAGGATGTGCAAAAAGATGATCTGCTGTGGTGACCTCTAGTAGGATAGCCAAAATAATAATAATAAAAAAAGATAAAAGATTTAGCTATTAGTGTTAGGAGGTAGTGGCTTAGCTTTGGGTGATCTTCTCCTTATTTTCCTAATTTCTGACCTCCTCCCCACACCTTGTTGTCTTGTGTATCATTGGCTACTCCTCTTTTGACTTTTTTATTTTGTTTTTCTGTTGTTTACACATATCGGGTTTGTATTTTGGGGGTTTTGTACTTGGATTTTGGACTTTGCTTTTGTTTTTTCTTATTGCATTTTTTGAATATTTGAAGTGAGTTTTTGGGTAGTGTGTTTTGCCATTTCTAGGGATTCAGTATTTGCACTTCCGTGTTTTTAATTAAAATTAGTATATCTAAAGTTTTCTTTTTTTAATAAACATAATTTTCTTATATAATATGCTATCATGGCTCTCTGTTTATCTGCCCAGTATTTTAAATCACCTGTAGCTCAAAAAAACGTTTGAAGTATTGACCTGAAATTTTGTACACATATATGACGTGACTTCTACTATCCGCTTTTGGGGTGATGAAATTACTTCCAAGATTATTCCTCTTTTTATTTTTATTTTATTGTAGAATCAACTTTCGGCAGTAGCCATGCAGTGCATGCGTACTAGTGCCGTTCTCATTCCCTAACACCTATGTCATTATATCTCCATCTCTTTATATCTTAAATCATTCTTGAGTTAAATTGAAGACTTAAGTGCCAACTTAAGTGATAAACATACTAAGTAATTGCAACACAAACACTGACTTAATCAGTTTAAACATGAAAAGATGCCAACAAAAGAAGAAGCAGGCTGCTAGGGTGGAGAAAAGAAGAGCTGCTCAGGAAGCAGCAAGCACATCAACCTCTGAGCAAATGAATGCTAAACATACACAGAAAGAGTATGAAAACTATGAATGCACAAGTCAAGTGTATTGACGCACGTTATTGTGCAGTGAGCCATTACTGGTACATTAAATAATAAACTTATTTTTGGTTAGGGTTTTTGAATGGTTCTCCCTCCATTTTTGGTATTGCTTTGTGATAAAGTGCATAGCAGCTTGGAGGCATCAGAGGTCTTTTTACTATTTTTCCAGGTTTCTGTGCACATCCTTCAGTGCCACAAGTGAACTTTGACGTTGGCCAGATTATATTGAAACACAAGGTGAACTACCATAGCTATGAAGATGACAGGCACCTTTATTTATTTATAGCACCTGATAACTCTAATACTCTTGCCTCTCTATTCAAAGTCTGAATGGATGAGTCATAAATCGAAACAGTAAAAGTAAAATAAATTAATTTGATCTACTTTCATTAAAAGTCAAGCCAGAAGTAAAAAATGAAGGTGTAATTATGAACTCTGACCTAAACTTGAAATAACACATTAACCAGATTACGAGGACTGCTTTTTACCATTTACTGGACATTGCAAAAGTTAAACCTTGCAAAACATTGCAAGATGTTGAGAAAATAATTCCCATTTTTGTTCTTATTTAACTAGATTATTGTGATGTGCTCTTAGTTCAAAAAGTAACAGCAAGATTCTTAACCAGAAATAAAAAAAAAACTGAGCATGTATCTTCGCATCATTACTTTGGTTACATATGTCCTTTAGAATTGACTTTGAAATACTGTACTAGTAATGGTTTATAAAGCTTACAGTAATCTATAAATAATATTGCTCCTTCTTATATTTTGGTATGTCTTTGTCTCTACATTCCAAGTTGTAACATTATATACTGTAATAGTGGTCTGCTTATTACTGCAAAAGCTAAGCTTAACAAAACAGCTTTTTGATGTTATGCGCCAAAATCTGGAATACTTCACCAGTAGAGATACACCAGGCTAACACAGTGGACCATTTTTTTAAAAAAAAAAACACTTAAAATGCCCCTGCCTAATTTGGCTTTTTCGTAGATACATGTTGATTGTACAAGCATACAATTATCATATTCTTCATAGAGTTACAATCTTTAGTACTTGTTTCTACTTTCTTTTCTGGTAATTCTGTGGTGACGCAAAACACCTGGTCAATGCACAGTACAGCTACCAGTGATTCTTGAATGAAGGCAGGACCCATTGTCTGAGACCCATTGGGAGGAAGCCTAGAAATATTGAGGGACCACTTGAGCTCATTTGTGTTATGTAGAATGCCCAGTGGGGACTGAGCAGTCTTTTGGCCTTGGAACCACTGCCAATTTTTTTTCTTTTTTCTCCCCCTTATCTGGAGTTTTTCATTTTTTCTGTTGTCCTGGCAATCTGATATTATTGAACTAATCTTTAAAGGCTTACAATATATTATTATTTATACAGACTCTACTATTTCTAGTTCTGTATCTGTTATGTAAGATTGTATTGATTAAGTTTCAGTTACTTATTCATTATTATCTTACCTAATTTAATTTGTTTTTCTTCTTTTGCATCTATTTCCTTAACATTTTGTAAAGCACTTTCAGCAACGTGTCATTTGTTTGTATAAAAATGTGCTCTAGAAATACAGTAAATGTTGTCCTAGAGTACTGTATGTGATTATACTATACCTTAAACAATTCAGCTTTATTGCTGCCTCTAACAGTTTTGAAGACATGGATTAGGTCTCTTTGTTCATGATCAAAGAAAGTAGCTGCCCTTCTCTGAAGAACTACTAGGACATCTAAAATGAAACATTTCATTTTTAACTTTACGCACATCATTTAATCGAAGCAATCTGATGTTATTCTAGGCCATTAACACTAGAAAGCCTACAAAAAAACTCGTAATCCTGGCTCACCTTAAATTATTTCACACCTGTCAGTCAGCGTCTTTTGTGTTGTAAATGTGTTGATCAGCAAAGGCAGCAAGCAGCCAGCTGTCCAATCCCCCCCAACCGTCCCCCAACCAACACCAACACAGAAAGGGCAGAAAGTTCTCAGCTCAAGTCTGTTTACCTGCTTGTGAGTTGCCAGGAGTTGTATTGGGTAAATAATATATCATTATTTGGAATATATGCATTTCATGTGTGTTTCATTTCTACAATGATCTATGTAAACACATTGTTAAAACAGAAATGTTTTTCATATTTTAGTAATAATTGACAAAATGTAGACATGAAGTGGGTAATGTGTGAAGCCTGAAGTCCAAATATCAAATAAACACTTTCACAAAAGTACAAGTATAACAAAACAAGTACACTTTTATTCAAGAACTAGCTGATTACCCAGTGGCTTCGCTCATTGAGTGCAAGGGAAAAAAATAAAATGTAATATATAAATTATTAAACAGTAAAACATTAACATGTAAGAAGGAAAGATACATTGAGCAGTACTGGAGTGCTTTTGGGTAAAGTATATTTTAAAGGCACTATAACACAACAGGTAAGTAGCACTAACAGCAGCTTAAATGTATTTGGATCATGTCTCAGTAGCAGATCTCTTGTGAAAGGCGCTACACGACCGCTGTGGTATAGAAATTACATTTTCTATGTGATCCTGCAAATTTCTGCCTGACAACCTTGCACTACGTGCCTGTAATTTAAGAGAAAAATTATTCTGAGGAATGTGGACACTGCCCTTCCGTGCTTAACGGGCAGAAGGTTCAAACAATTCCCAAGTCCAAAACTTAACATGAAGAGGGCGGTACATCTTCTTAGATGTAAACCTTCCATCATCTTAAAAGAATTCATCACAAAAGCCACCTTGAACATTGCGGGGTTTTAGTGACCTGAACTCACCTTAAGGGACAATAAGTAGTCATGCAGCGCAATTTACAAAGAGAGTTTTGCTTCAATGGCGCCGATCACACTCATTCAGAAAGATTTCCCCTCTCCCAGGAGCTGAGGGGGACTCGAAGCGTCACAAACATTAGGAGAAGAGAGGACGCTGCCTGAAACTGTGAAGCTCTCGACCCGGCGGAGCAGCACGACATTTCGTGCCTCCCACGGTCCACTTTATTCTCACGACCCCTCGCCGATGAACGCGGTGTCGTCTTCACATTGTTTACAGCTCAGCGCAGTTAAAAAGTAGAAAGATGCAAAGCTGTTTTCCTCATCTCTTCTACTATCAAGTACTGCCAATTAAAAAAAAGTTATAATGTGGCAGTTTCCACGACAGTCACATGGACGAATAAATAAAACTTCTCTGTCAGAACATGCCTGGCGGCGGACGGGTCAGCATAGGAATCCAGACTGGAGGGCGACGCGGGGCGCACTTCTATGGGATAGATCAGCGTGTTTGTGTTTACTTCTTCAATATCAGAAAAATAACTCTCACACAAATAATAACAATTCGTAAAGACGATATAAAAATGGCATCCACAAACGAAGTGATTAGTTTCTGTATTATATATTCTGTGGTCATACGTAATTTCCATTTTGCGTAGTCAGATGTAATTTCTGTTTCAAACATGAAAAGAATTTTATACTGTATATATAGATATAACTGCAGAAAAAGAACTCACATTAGATAGATAGATAGATAGATAGATAGATAGATAGATAGATAGATAGATAGATAGATAGATAGATAGATACTTTATTAATCCCAAGGGGAAATTTATATACTCAGCAGAAGCATACTGGTAACAATATTAAATTAAAGAGTGATAACAATGAAGGTATAACAGACAGACAAAAACTTTGAATAATGTTAGCGTTTGCCCCCCAGGTGGAATTGAAGAGTCGCATAGTGTGGGGGAGGAATGATCTCATCAATCTGTCAGTGGAGCAGGACAGTGACAGCAGTCTGTTGTAGAAGCTGCTCTTCTGTCTGGAGATGATACTGTTCGGTGGATGCAGTGGATTCTCCATTATTGACAGGAGCCTGCTCAGTGTCCGTCACTCTGCCATGGATGTCAAACTGTCCAGCTCCTTGCCTAAAGCAGAGCCTGCCTTCCTCACCAGTTTGTCCAGTCGTGAGGCGTCCCTCTTCTTTATGCTGCCTCCCCAGCACACCACCGTGTAGAAGAGGGTGCTTGCCACAACCGTCTGATAGAACATCTGCAGCATCTTATTGCAGATGTTGAAGGACGCCAGCCTCCTAAGGAAGTATAGTCAGCTCTTTCCTTTCTTATACAGAGCACCAGTATTGCCAGTCCATTCCAATTTATCATCCAGCTGCGCTCCCAGGTATTTGTAGGTTTGCCCCTCCTGCACACAGTCACCTCTGATGATCACGGGATCCATGAGGGGCCTGGTCCTCCTAAAATCCACCACCAGCTCCTAGGTTTTGCTGGTGTTCAGTTGTAGGTGGTTTGAGTTGCACCATTTAACAAAGTCCTTGATTAGGTTCCTATAGTCCTCCTCCTTCCCACTCCTGATGCAGCCAACGATAGCAGTGTCGTCAGCAAACTTTTGCACATGGCAGGACTCTGAGTTGTATTGGAAGTCCAATGTATATAGGCTGAACAGGACCGGAGTACAGTCTCCTGCAGCGCTCCTGTGTTGCTGACCACAATGTCAGACATTGACACACTCTTCATATGACTGCTTTGGTGGTGCAATGGTAAAAACTGCTGACTCGTAATCAAGATACAGTTCGATCCCGGACACCTCCATTTTGGGAATTGAGCTGCTGTTATTCTTACTATTATAGAATAAAAACATACATTTGATTTGAGTCTGTAACAGCTGGTGTAAATTTATGGTACTTGTAAAGGTTAACTTTTTTTTTTTTTTAATTTAGTTTTACTCTCTCAGTCACATTCATGCTCACCCCAACCTCACTGCTGTTTTCAAATAAAGATATGCTATAGCCATCTGAATTCAGATGAGGACGAGGGTTCTGCATTGGAGAAAGAGAACAGAAGCCCTTTCCACAAGAAAAGTCCACTCACATATAAGAACAACACAGCTGCACCAGTTGTAAAGGCGAAAGATGTCACCATTTGGATGTAGCAATAGGTCGGATGTCATCTTGTCATTCAGTCTGCCATACACCTGCCCTTCAAAGAAAAAGCAGAGCTTATAGAGCTCGCCAAGGTATCATGCAAACTCCTGTTTGTGGTTATGTTTTGTGATGGTCTTTATATAAAAAAACATTTATATGTAACTTATATAAATGCCAGGTCTAATGTTACTTATCTTCCTACAGCAGAAAGTCACAAACAGACTGCGGAGCTTCCTCTGTTTGATTGACACAAGAATGCTCACAAAGTACATGTGTATTGAAGTGAGTTTAATTGTTAACTTTAATAACAATAATAATAATTAGTGCGGGGAAGCAATTAAAATTTTTAATTTTGCAGACAGTCACAACAAACACATTGTTATGTGCAAAATTCAATAATGAACTCAAAAGTATTGTATTGCGTGTATTTGGTTTGCAAACACTTTAAACAAACAAGGTGCTTTTTAACAGCAGTTTTTCCTTTACATAGTAAAAGTTAAAATATTTCTTGTAAATCTCAACTTAAACATTAATGTAATGAAATCAACTATAAGAACCAAAGCTGTTTGCCACTGCCAGGGCATTAACGTTTTATCTAGTTTGTTATAGAAAAACAAGTTACCCTCAGAATCCAGAGCCACAATCACAACATTATAACAGGCACCTTCCGAGGAGCAGCAAGTTAACATTTCTAAATATGTTTTCTTTTTTATCTTAACAGATATCGGCAGAAACATTTTCTTTTATCAGGGAGCAGCATAAACAGTCCATGTTCCGTAGCAACTCTTTGAGGGCTAATATTTTTTTTTTCTAAAAAACTCAGTTTTCTGAAAACCGCACAGAGCAATGGTTTCACACATAAATCAACATAAAAAGTCTGTTGCTGCCTGTTGTCAGTGCCTGTTGACAGTTTTTGGTAGCAGAGGCTGCACAGGGGGCGGCTCGACAGCCAGCAGGAATGCACGGTAGGCTGGCTGCTTGTTGTCTTTGTGAGACAGGTGCGCTAGGGTGAGTTGCAGTGAGACACAATATGGTTTGTACCTGCTGTCATCGTAAGTGTCTGTCCTCCCAGGTGAACGTTGCCATAGGTGCATCAGCTACACGAACGTGTTCAGCACCATGATCAGCTGATGCCAGTACCTCACTTTCATTTTCGATCTGCTGTACATCTCCAGATCACTTGAATCAAAATCGGAGTCCAACAAATCAAAGTCAGATACAGCAATAATACGAAAAAAGTCATCCACAGATTATTTTGCTTTGGGTATTCACTTTGGTATCTCTCCACATGCTATTTTAGAAGCTGTTTGCTAATCGCTACTCATGCACACATAGGGAATCGAGGTCAAATAAACAAAGCTAACTTTCCTTCTAGCAAAAGCATATCGAAAAGCGATGTAACAAGAAGATCACTGATCTCTATCAACCGCTAGCGAGACTGAGAATTTCAAAGAAGAAATTTCAGAGAAGACTGAATGATATTGGTTATAAGTGAATAAAGTGAACGAAAGCAGGTTTTTACCAATCGAGTAGGCATGGGATCAAGAGGCAGATCTAGATTTATGAATAAGAGAAGAAATTTCAGCTTCAGTGGGCAATTCAATTGTTGATAGATAAGTTAAAAGAGGCTCAGTTGAAATATTTAACTAAGAAGTGGATGGCAAATGTATTGAAGATGCAAGTTGTTGATGAATATTATCTATTTTAGTTTTAAAAAAGGTCAAGGATGCATCACATGTAGCAGTGCCACACATATGAGATGGAATTATATCAGGAGGTGCCAGAATTCTGTTAATACTGGAAAACACAACTCTTTTGTTACTGTTAGACATGATTTGTTTAGACTAATAAGCAGTTTTAGCCGCAGATAATCCATCATTGTACAGACAAATGTGCTCACGATACATTTCTAGGTGCACAATGAGTCCAGATTTTTATAGACATTCTAAGCGACAGCCATTTGCTTTAAGTTGCTGAAGCTCAGGAGTGAACCTGGGAGCAGAGTGTGTAAAGAAAACAGTCCAGGTTTTTAGAGGTGCAAATGTTTCCAAAAGGCTATGGAGTCTGTCATTGTACTAAGAAACCAATTCATCAGGAGTAAGTAAATCTTCATTGTGGGTAAGGTTATCAATTGCTGTAGTCAAGGCAGATATATTTATATTTTTTATGATATAATAATACATATAGCATTGTTGTTTAAGTTTGAATAATGGCAGATTAACATTAAATGAAACTAATTTATGGTCAGATATAAAGAAATCCGTGCATTACAATTACTTGGGTCAATGCCAGAGTACCATACAAAATGGCCTCTGGAGTGAGTTGGGAAATTAACAAATTGCTGTATACCAAAACTATCAAGGCAAGACATAAAATCCTTTGTAGATGGGCAGTTAATATTATCCACATGAATGTTAAACTCACCCACCAGAATAACATTTGGAAAAAGTGCACATACAACAAAGTCAAAAAGTAGAAAATTCAACAAACAAAATCTTTACTAAATTTGGGTGGTTGATATATAGTAACCAGTACTGTAGGTTAATTTTTTATAGCTACTGATTCAAAAGCAGCATTTAGCGGCAAGGTCATTGGAACCACTTTAAAGTTCTTATTATACAGTAACCCCCTCTTGGAAGGTCAGGGTTGTGAGATGTAAACAAACCCAGGCAAGCAATACTGAATAAGTTGTATAAAATCCTTAGGTTGCTGCCAGGTCTCAACCAAACAAGAGAAATCAAATTTATGATCCTCCATAAGATCATAGATTAAAGGACCCTTATTGGACAGAGAATGAATGTTAAGAAGTCCAATATTTAGTCAGTTCTTTCTGGGCCCGGAGCTGGTCGACCTGGGTAGATAAGCTAGTATACTACGGTCAATAGTCCAACCCAAGTTCCTAAATGGGGGAGACTTTACAGACCAGAATAAACGTATTTGTTTGGTGTTGTCATATTTGGAGGTCTGACGAGATCCTCTGTGGATGTAGTTCGGAAGACGGTGATACACAATGCTTTGATGGATTTGCAGGGCTGGCAAGTGGTCCAGCTGAGTAAAGTTGCAGTTGAAAACCTTCAGCTGCCGTATATTGAAACAGCGAAGCTATCAAATTCACCAATAGAGGAAAAGGAATCCAGACAAGAAGGATCCATGTCGGCAATATGTAAAGCTGTATCATGATGCCAACACCTACTCGGTGACCTGAGCTCAACCTGAGCAGAAACTCAGTCCCGAATAAAAGAAGAAATAATCCAACAATCAGGTAACACTTGATAATTCAAGATTAAGTTGATATACTCAAAACTTGTCAGTTTTGAGTTCCACAGAAAAAAGAGCAATAAGACTTACGAAACAAATTATACCAGAGAGCAGCGGCAGACACGCCAGTGTTCACTCAACCAGAAGTAACCAGAATTGAAGTGGATGCTATTACCTGTCTTCAACAGGTACTCTGGCTAGTATCCTAATATTACACAAAGTTTGTTTTCAAGAACAGGTGTGAACAGTGTGCCTATAACATCTGACCATTTTCAATAAAATAGAGAACTATGTAGTGACATGGCCAAACATTTCACTTAATGGTTACAATTTCTCTGCAGGTGGAGGCGATGAAATAGAATGTCTCCTTCTGCCTTGATCACTTCCATGGTGATCTCATCAGTGCCTTGTGCCTTGCCATCCTTTAAGGTTTGGATGGCTGCCTTTACCTCCTCAGTGGTTGGTTCAACATCAAACATTAGCATCTCTGGGGGGTCGATGTGTGGCAGTTCTGTTGATGGCCCTAGGGGGAAACGCAATTGTATAGACCTCCAAAAATAATTCTCTCCATCATTGTAAACACTTGGTGGCTGATCGGACAAATGTTCCATCAGCGTTATGGATTCTGTAGAACTACGACTAACTAGAGCTGGAGCACTGATCACCCAACCTCCATGCAATGATGATAAGATGGCCCAAATCTACTCTGGCAGAGAGAAACCAGAGGCAGGCATTGTATTCATGATAAATTGCTGTATAATCAAGAGCATGATCTCATTCCAGCTAATATTAGACAGTTTGACCATCAGAACCCACATCATCTCTGTTTATATGCCAACTGAGACCAGTTTAGACTCAGCTAAGGATGACTTCTACAACCAGCTCCAACAATTGTTGGTCTCTGTCCCACAGACCAACGTAATTATACTGGCCGGTTTTGACCAAATGGGATGGGAGAGCTCGAAGGGCCTTTTTGGTCATGGCGTCCTCAATGACAATGGTCTGTGCCATGTATCCTTTGCTTCAACCAGTATCTTCATCATTGGTAATAGCCAATTCCAACATCCACTGAAACATCACATTTACATGGTGAAATCCATCCGGAAAGGACTCAGTGGTGTTGGACTATATCTTGATCAACTTCAGTTTTCGATCATCATTCAAAGATGTCTATTCAAATTTGAAACACGTAGTCTTAATGTTCAATTCTAAAATGTATTTAAAGTAGATAGATTATTTTGCATCATTTCCTGATGCCAATATAGGTATAGGTGTATACTATTGATGCTGCCATTTTGTGGAGTTGTTGCTGTGGCATTGCTAGAGATTCATGCAAAGTGGTTGTGGCTTGTGTTTTTACCAATGCAACAGGTTAAAGTTTGGCACAGTGCAATTCCTGATATCTGAGGCTGCAAATCACTTCTATCCCTGCATGCGACTTTCTTCTGTTTAGTTTTTATCTGGTAGAAGCCCTTTAGCCAAGACTTCTGACCTTGTATAAGGGTTTTGATTCTGCTTTTGACAACAGTGCTTTTTGATCTTTTGCAACTGACATGTGCATGATTATTTTAGACACATTAATCTCTTTGCCTATTTCTGTTTACATCTACATTTTCCCATTTACATCAGACCACTGCTCAAGTTATAAAATACTAAAAATTTATATTAATTTCCTTAAAATAATGCTCACCTAAACAATTTTAAAAACATCAAGCAGAATTCTCCAGGGCTCAACAGAGGTGGATTGCAGGGGTTTAACAAGATGCAGCTTAAGCTGCCTGCAAGCACACATGGTCAATAATCTTTTAACTTTCCATTAACACAATACAACTGGCAAACAAAAACAATACACCCATTAAACTGGTACATTGTGTTTGTTGTTTCCTCACCATAAAGTTTTTATAGTAAAATTATTTAAAGCAGTGCATGATGTGTGTGCTGTATTTGGCACTTTTTAAAAAGAAGTAGTGTTGCTCACTTCCTAAGTTAATGCACTTTTACTTGTGTGTGGCATTGGCCGATGCAGAGCTCCCTAATTTGCCATCAACCTCAGCAACTGATGAGGAGTAAGAAGCTAAGACCATCATTCTCATCATCAGCACATTAAAAATAGAGGAAACTGCATTACAGCTAGGCATCAGTCAAGGTTCAGTCAGTTTGTTTGTGCATGAAATACTTTGTTCCACTAAAAAGCAGTGTATAATTGCCTCTTTTCCTGAAGGTCATCTTGTGGACAGAATACAAATTTCACAAAAAGTAAAACTCGCAGTGAGTGTGATTACCTAAAACCAAAATTCATTTTTGTATTTAAATGTAATGTTACATAATAGTAAAATGTATTTTAGTTTAATTTACATAAGTTATTGATAGGCTCCAGCTGCCCTGCCACCCTGCTCTGGTTGATTGGGTTATGATGATGTAAGTTTTTGATGTAAGATATAAGTTTTTGAAAGCATAGTATTGTAATGTAATGTTATATGTTAAACGTTATTATAAATAATATTTTATTTTTGGCATCTTGTAGTTTTGAGAAAAAAATGATGAAAACTTCATAGCTGTGTTTTCATAATTTTCATATAATGTTATTTAAAGTTTATAATAAAGTTGCATCTTTTTTTTTTTACATTGACTTCATTAGATTTATTGCTCGCTTATGAACCATCGTGCTGGAGACATCAAGAAGCATGACTTTCACGACTCCGTTTCCACAAACATGCAACATGCAGCGCCTACTGTTAAAACAAAACAGCGTGACTGAAATTATAATTTTAACCTGCTGTTCTATGACAAGAATAGGTTATAGGCTTAAAGAAATGATCCACCCAAAACCATTTATATATATATATATATATATATATATATATATATATATATATATATATATATATATATTGTGGTAGACAGGGGGCACTCTTGCTCCCTTGAACCCCTGTCCACGACTCCAGACACCAGGTAAAAGTTCAATTATTGACTTTATTTTCTTGTCACAGTGCACAAAGCACACTCTCCACCGCTATACTCATATTTACAAACACATCACAATAAACCAATCCTCCAGCTCCCAGACGCGTTGCCACCCTTCCACCCAGCTCAGCTCGCCGTCTGGGAGCTCTCACAGTCCTTTTATATCTCCTGACCCAGAAGTGTTCCCAATCCCCAGTCCATGTGATTCTCAATCACTTCCGGGTCAGGTAAAAGTTCTTTTCTTCAACCCGGAAGCCCCTCGCTGTTCCTATGATGAACTTCCGGGTCATAGGGCATGAAGAAATCTTTGGTCCTCCCTGCAGCTCCCTCTTGTGGCCCCCATGGCATCCAGCAGGGCAGTGCATAAAAACTCCATTGTCCATGATGCCCTGCTGGTCTTCTGGGGACCTCCATGCTGCAAGGAGGGTTCCACCTGGCGGCTTGGAGGTATTGGCTGGGATAAACGGCCGGCCATCCTCCACAGTATTCCCCTCCCAGCGATGAATTATCATTCGGAGCGGCCTGTCCCGAGAGGGAAGTCTTCCTCCAAGAGGACATTCTGGTTGAGCCTTGATTAATTCGAACATCCTGGAGAACCTAGGGGGAATATTAGTCCAAACCGACAGCTTGTCCCCCTCTCTCCAAGGACAGTTCCACCAAATATGGCCCAACCTTCGGCACACGTAACACTGCCTCTGTCCTCCTGGTATTCTCCCCCTGCGGGACTGAAAACAATAAGAAAATGTTAGGTCCGCCCCTTCTCTTGCTGGGAGATAAACCCCTGCCTCCTCTAATGGTGCTTTCTCTCTATTTGCTTCTATCCCTTTCTTGTCAGGAGACACCTGTTTTATTTTTGGGATCTCCTGCTTGATCTGGGGCTTGTCCACAGTCTGAGTCTCTCTATTAAGTAAAGAGAGACCCTTTACTGTCTGCACCCCCTTTGATTTACACATTGCCGGTAGCAGCGTCTTTAGGACCGTCTTGCTCCGGGAATCAGCACAGTCTAGCTGCCCCGGATCGATTAACCCTTCCGCTGGCCACTCGGTTAACGTACCGGCCTCTCTTGTAGGGCACGTAGTGTACTGGCACTCGCTATTTATTAAAAGCGGGCCCGGTTTACACTGCGTCCCTCTTGTTTTATATACGGTACAAGTTTCACATAGCTGTACTGCCACATCAAGATATACGGGAGACTGTCCACCAAACTGCCACACGTAATTCCTCAGCTTCTCCAACGGCGCTTTGGCTGCCGCTCACAATTCCCCGACGATCTTCTCAATGGTCGTCAGGACCTGTAAGAAACTCGCTATGGGCTCGATTAGTTTCTCAAGTTACCGCATGTCCATATTAATGTTTACTTCGGTCGGCAGGAGACTTACTTCCTTGTTCGTCATACCTGCCGACCGGGAGCCAATTGACACGTCCGTTTCTGGCACGTGCTCTGGAGTGTCTCGGAGGCTTCTGGGACTTGGAGTTCTTTTCTTCACAGGTTGAGGATCGGGCCGCTTCTTTCAGCAGGCTGTGGTCTGTCTTTAATATTTTTGTGACATCCCAATCAGCCATTTCCCGACCGTCCTTACCTTTTTGTGGGGTGAGCGGTGCCTCGCTCGCCTCCCCCTTCCCCTTCGGAATGTCCAAGTCCTTTTCTTCGGTTACGAAGGCGCAAACAGCGGGACGCGGACCTCCTCCTTCCCAGAAAACACTGGGATCGCTGCCGTGTGCCTCGTCGGCTACCGCCATGCGGAAGTCAGTTCCTAGGTGCTCTGGTTTCGACAGGAGCAGGCCGTCGTCTTCGGGGCAGTCTCTTTTTCCCTCTGAGCCTCCAGGTGATCATCTCCGAGGTACATGCATGGGACAAAGTGTTGAATCCTGGAGATTTCTCCGGACTTATAAGGCCGCTCCTTGACTCCTCCCAAGCGTCGGCCATTGCACCTAAGTCGCTCCCGCTAGCGTTGTCGCTCTGCTTGCCTTTCCTCCTCCCCATTTTGGACTTTGTATTTTCAGGTTCAGGTGATGCTGTGACGATTCCTGACTCCGTCGTCTTTGCAGGGTTCTCCACCCCCAGAAATTTTTTGTACAGGTCCTCCGCAATAGACGCTGGAGTATCCTGCCGACTACGCCACTGTGGTAGATAGGGGCACTCTCGCTTCCTTGAACCCCTGTCCACGACTCCAGACACCAGGTAAAAGTCCAAATATTGACTTTATTTTCTTGTCACAGTGCACAAAGCACACTCTCCACCACTATACTCATAAATACAAACACTAATCACAATAAACCAATACTCCAGCTCCCAGACGCATTGCCACCCTTCCACCCAGCTCAGCTCGCCGTCTGGGAGCTCTCACAGTCCTTTTATATCTCGGGTCAGGTAAAAGTTCTTTTCTTCAACCCAGAAGCCCATCGCTCTTCCTATGACGAACCTCCGGATCATAGGGCATGAAGAAATCTTCGGTCCTCCCTGCAGCTCCCCCTTGTGGCCCCCATGGCATCCAGCAGGGCGGTGCATAAAAACTCCATTGTCCATGATGCCCTGCTGGTCTTCTGGGGACCTTTATGCTGCAAGGAGGGCTCCAACTGGCGGCTTGGGGTTATTAGCCGGGATAAACGGCCGGCCATCCTCCACAATATATATATTGTCGCAGTTGGGGCGCTATCGCTCCCTTGAACCCTCAGGTACCACGCCAGAACACCAGGTAAAAGTGCAAGAATTATTATTTATTATAATAATCAAGTGCACCAAGCACCACCACTCCACTCTTCTCAATAAATAATACTAACAATACAATAACCAATCCGACTCCCAGACGTGTTGCCCTCCTACCACCCAGCTCAGCTCATTGTCTGGGAGTTCCCGTAGTCCTTTTATACCCCCTGACCCGGAGGTGCTTCTGCCCAACAGTCCACAAGTCTTTATTCCTTCCGGGTCAGGGTAAATTGTCCTTATCTTCACCCCGGAAGCACGTCACTTCTTCCTGTCATGGGATTATGACACACTTCTGGGTTATAGGGCATAAATGAGTCCATTGGCCTCCCGACAGTGACTCCCAGTGATCTCCAGGGTATCCAGCAGGGCTGTGCATAAAAACTACATAGTCCATGAGGCCCTGCTGGAATTCCATTCCCCTGTCCTTCGAGGACAAGCTCGCCAAACGTGTCCCGACTGATGACAGTTGTAACACCCCCGTCGTCCTCCCGGTGGTCTTTCACGTCGAGACCGGAAACATCTCGGGAATTCTGTTAATTACAGCCTTTCATCTGCCAATGAGGTTTTTACGGCCGCCTCACTGCTCACCACCCATTTCTTTATCTTGTCAGGAGATCCGCGTTTTATTTTGGGGATCTCCTGCTTACTCTGAGGCTTGGGCCAAGCTGGGGACTCTATACTGGAAAAAGAGACCCCCTTTGCTGTCTGCACGCCCGTTGACTTGTGTTTTTTAAGAGGCGCCGTCATCAGCACCGCATCGCTCTGGCAAACAGCACTGTTTAGCTGTTACTGTACGATCGGCGCTTCCCCCGCCCCTTCAGTCATCGTGCCACACTCCCTTGTTGAATTTGCACTGACTTGGCACCCGCTACTTTTTAATGGCGGGCCCAGATCGCACTGCGTCCCCTTATAATATATGGTACCGGTCCCACTCACCTGTACCACCGCATCAATCATGACGGGAGATTCCCGACCAAAACGCTGTAGGTATTCCTGTACCCTTTTCAGCGGCGCTTCGGCCGTCACTCCCAGCTCCTGAATGGTCTTTTTAATCTCCACCAGCATCTGCAAAAAACTATGCACGTGCTCGATTAGCTTTTCGAGTACCTGCATGTCCATAAAGTGATTTAATTCGGCCGGAGGCAAGTTAAGTTCCGCATTCTCCTTACCTACTGGCCGGGAGCCAATGAGCACCTCCGTTGTCAGCACGTGCTCTGACGGGCATCGTGGAGGCTCTTGGGAATTGGAGTCTCTAGAGGATCGGGTGGCCGCTACCGGCCGACTGCAATCTGCCTTTTCTAATTTGTCGGAGGACCGTTCAGTCACGTCCCGCTCCTCTTTACCTTTATTTAATTCTGGCGCTGCTTCGCTTGCGTCCCCCTTCCCCTTCAGGGAGCTCGGTTCTGCCGGGAAAAAAATGACCTCACCAATAGACCGATCCTGACCTTCTCCTTCCCGAGATCCTTCGGGTGGGACCACTTGTCCCGTTCTGGTTAATAGGATGGTCTCTTCCTGGTCAGGTTACGCCGTGTTTTGCTTGAGGCCTACCCGTCCTGCCCCAGGATAGTCCATGTGACTACTGTCGACGAATAGGCTTTCCCCTTGTAGACTCCTAGACTGGCTCAACTTCTTCCTATCGCGGCCATCTTGCCTAGGTGTAAGGCAGGCGTCCGATTCACCGTCTGCTTTCTGCAGACAGGCCTCTGCAAAATCTGAAAAAAATGCCTCTGTTTTTTTGGTTCATACCTCGGAACGTAAGCGATCCAGTCTCAGTTCGTTATAGTAATCTTCTGGAGTGCAATCCTACTGCGTTCCGGTTGCTGCCCTAGTCGGTTCTGCTCGGCTTTAAATCACGCCTAGTCTTCCTCACCGCCTGTCAAGTAAGTCCACATACTCACGGCATCCTCTAGGGGTTGTTTTGCTGGGCGATCCCCATTCTTCTTCCCAGATTTTTTCCCCATCACGTACCGATGTTGAAGGAGGCCTCTTGTTGCAGCGCTCTCTGTAGAGGGTAGCGTTTTCACCTCCGTGCGTTCGAGTGGGACCTTCTTAGGGTCGTCTGGGTACACACAATTTGTTTTAAATGCATGTTCCCTGCCAACAGATGGCCAGAGAATCCTGCCGACTATGCCAGTGTCGCAGTTGCGGGCGCTATCGCTCCCTTGAACCCTCAGGTACCACGCCAGAACACCAGGTAAAAGTGCAAGAATTATTATTTATTATAATAATCAAGTGCACTAAGCACCACCACTCCACTCTTCTCAATAAAGAATGCTAACAATACAATTACCAATCCTCCGACTCCCAGACGCATTGCCCTCCTACCACCCAGCTCAGCTCATTGTCTGGGAGTTCCTGAAGTCCTTTTATACCCTCTGACCCAGAGGTGCTTCTGCCCAACAGTCCACAAGTCTTTATTCCTTCCGGGTCAGGGTAAATGGTCCTTATCTTCACCCCGGAAGCACGTCACTTCTTCCTGTCATGGGATTATGACGCACTTCCGAGTTATAGGGCATAAATGAGTCCATTGGCCTCCCGACAGCGACTCCCAGTGGTCTCCAGGGTATCCAGCAGGGCTGTGCATAAAAACTACATAGTCCATGAGGCCCTGCTAGAATTCGGGCCCCGTCCATGCTGTCGTGAGAGCTAATCCTGGTGGCCTGGGGGTGAGGGCCAGAAGAGGAAGCCGGCCATCCATTACAATATATATATATATATATATATAGTATACAGTGGTGTGAAAAACTATTTGCCTTCTTCCTGATTTCTTATTCTTTTGCATGTTTGTCACACAAAATGTTTCTGATCATCAAACACATTTAACCATTAGTCAAATATAACACAAGTAAACACAAAATGCAGTTTTTAAATGATGGTTTTTATTATTTAGGAGAAAAAACCCAAACCTACATGGCCCTGTGTGAAAAAGTAATTGCCCCCTTGTTAAAAAAGAACCTAACTGTGGTGTATCACACCTGAGTTCAATTTCCGTAGCCACCCCCAGGCCTGATTACTGCCACACCTGTTTTAATCAAGAAATCACTTAAATAGGAGCTGCCTGACAGAGAGAAGTAGACCAAAAGCACCTCAAAAGCTAGACATCATGCCAAGATCCAAAGAAATTCAGGAACAAATGAGAACAGAAGTAATTGAGATCTATCAGTCTGGTAAAGGTTATAATGCCAGTGCGAGCCACAGTGAGAGCCATTTTCCACAAATGGTAAAAACATGGAACAGTGGTGAACCTTCCCAGGAGTGGCCGGCCGACCAAAATTACCCCAAGAGCGCAGAGACGACTCATCCGAGAGGTCACAAAGACCCCAGGACAACGTCTAAAGAACTGCAGGCCTCACTTGCCTCAATTAAGGTCAGTGTTCACGACTCCACCATAAGAAAGAGACTGGGCAAAACGGCCTGCATGGCAGTTTTCCAAGACGCAAACCACTGTTAAGCAAAAGAACATTAGGGCTCGTTTCAATTTTGCTAAGAAACATCTCAATGATTGCCAAGACTTTTGGGAAAATACCTTGTGGACTGATGAGACAAAAGTTGAACTTTTTGGAAGGCAAATGTCCCGTTACATCTGGCGTAAAAGGAACACAGCATTTCAGAAAAGAACATCATACCAACAGTAAAATATGGTGGTGGCAGTGTGATGGTCTGGGGTTGTTTTGCTGCTTCAGGACCTGGAAGGTTTGCTGTGATAGATGGAACCATGAATTCTACTGTCTACCAAAAAATCCTGAAGGAGAATGTCCGGCCATCTGTTCGTCAACTCAAGCTGAAGCGATCTTGGGTGCTGCAACAGGACAATGACCCAAAACACACCAGCAAATCCACCTCTGAATGGCTGAAGAAAAACAAAATGAAGACTTTGGAGTGGCCTAGTCAAAGTCCTGATCTGAATCCAATTGAGATGCTATGGCATGACCTTAAAAAGGCGGTTCATGCTAGAAAACCCTCAAATAAAGCTGAATTACAACAATTCTGCAAAGATGAGTGGGACAAAATTCCTCCAGAGCGCTGTAAAAGACTCATTGCAAGTTATCGCAAACACTTGATTGCAGTTATTGCTGCTAAGGGTGGCCCAAGCAGTTATTAGGTTCAGGGGGCAATTACTTTTTCACACAGGGCCATGTAGGTTTGGATTTTTTCTCCCTAAATAATAAAAACCATCATTTAAAAACTGCATTTTGTGTTTACTTGTGTTATATTTGACTAATGGTTAAATGTGTTTGATGATCAGAAACATTTTGTGTGACAAACATGCAAAAGAATAAGAAATCAGGAAGGGGGCAAATAGTTTTTCACACCACTGTATTTATACACATAGTATCTGTTACCACATTTTTTGCAGTGATCTAATCCAATAATCTAATGCTTTCATGAGAAATGGTGAATACAAACTTTCTGGTACAATGGGCTTTAATATATATAATATAATGGCCAGTGGGGCCAATGCTGCATAACAGCAAACAATATTATAATGCACCTGAAAAAATCTCAAGCTACTTGTGTCTCATTATCAACATGTCAGTTATCTAGCCATATGTTTACAATGTCCAAAATATGTCTTTTTCCTAAAATAACATTCAATAAATACTTTCGGAAACTCACGAGTAGTGTCTGAAAGTGAAAAGGTTTCTTACTAACTGGAACTTTTGAATTGAAGATTCACCTCCCCACAATATCTTGGTAAAGAGCCTTGTATTCCATTCATAAGCTCAAATTCACTTATTCAGCATTGGTCCCTGCTGGTCCCCAACAAAGTCCCAGGATATTTCATATCTCCATTCACCATGAAAAATTGAGAAGTGTTTTCTTGGATATCACTACAAACAATATGATGTAAGTAACAAATAAAGGAATACTCCACCCAAAAACGGCAATTTTTTTAATTCACTAGTAGCAATATATTCCCTTAAAGCACCCAAGTTTTTTCTTAAGCTTTGTTTTTTTTGGCTAAAATAACCAGGAACCAGTGTCACATGATTTGCACCTTAGAATCTTTTGTGTAAAATAAAAAAAAGCATTTTGGCAGCTGCCAATTGTCATACTTTTACCCCCGTTTTGGCATTACATTTTTAGCTCTGTAAACCCTTCTCTCTGATGTGTCCTTCGTCTGACCTTGATTCTTGTTTAATACCACAAATATCAGCTTATGTTCTGAAATCAGTCTCGCTAAGAAATTCTTCTCTAAATTTTAATCCATTACATGGCGTTCACTGCATAGTAGTAATTCAAAGATAAATTTAGTATTTATCAAGTCAAAGTTATTTCTTCAGAAACATGCTATATATACCTTTGCTTTCTAATAATTAAAAACATCTTATTTTCAGGAAGTGACAATTTAAAGGATAACTGGCAACTGCCTTAATCTTGAAATATGGATGCATTTAGCAAGTTTTTAAGTTTTTCCTGTGTGCCCATACTCTTCATTGCAAAGTACCAGAGAAGGCAAGATATTTGTTTTAATTTATAGAAGCACTTAACTTTAGAATACAACTTTGCATGTGAAATGCATATAATGTCATACTAGAGAAGAAATAACTTCAACTTACTATAGTTGAGTACAATACTGCACTTACCCTATAAGCTGGCACTTCCTGAAAATAAGTTAATTTTGGCACAGAGAGATCAAGTTACTATGATGATATTCCCTTTATATGGAGGACTCTGCTACTTAACAGTGTTATTTAAAACACTTTCAATAGATATACCAGTTGTAGAAGTCAGTCTGTAAGCTCCAGACTTGGGAAGTGTGTTTAGGTTTTACCTTTATTGCCTTGCTCTTTGTGGGTTAGCCATTCACTCTAGCTTTTAACTTTGTTTTGGTACAAGCTGTGCTCTGTTAGTAACATTTATTATTATTCTTTTTTGCCCTTGTGAAAGAAAAAAACTTAACTGCTTGCAAGCTACTTATGGTTAATAGCTGACAAAGCTGTTTTGCTGTAACGGCAGGTTATTCATACAGGCGTCTGTGATAAGACGGTGCAGTAAGCTGACCAAAGACAATTTCCAGTTTCTTTAGAAACACATCTATTTGACACAGGAAAGATGACCCTTCTTTCTATCTGAAAAGTAAAAAAAATAAGAACAGATGGCCCATTAGCAGGAAGGGGGAGGAAAAAGAAATTATAAAAAGCCAATCAAAAATTGTAACTTTGCTCTTCTGCCTTGTAATGCAGAATCCAGGTACTCATCTGTGTGATTGATTAAACTTGTCCTGTCTTCCTTGCAGGGTTTTCTTCCACACCCTACATTTTATTTGAGTTACCTTGTAGTTAATCTACAAGACTTCCTCTGGATGTAAGCATTAACTATTAATTTAGTCTTTTTCAGTATACCTGCTGTCTGTGGGAATAAAGAATAAATGGTTGTTGAACTCTGTCTTGATTCTTCCAAATCAGTTAGAGAGACAGCTGACTTGTTTCCAAACCTTTGTATTGTGAGCTGTTTAGTATAATTTCTGCGGTATTTGAGACATCTGTATCAATCAGCAGGCAGGTTATATCTTTGTTTAGCCACAAAACTAGATCTAAATTATTATTATTAATATAAATTATTGTTTTTCTTCTTAATTTGTTTTCTAACATCTTGTAAAGCACTTTAAGCTACATGAAAATGAGCAACAGAAATGCTGTTAAATGATCAGTCAAGAAAATGCTGTCAATTAAGCATGGCCCATTGTGATAGTAGTAGCTAGCATTAAAAGCAATCTGTGATCAAGAATCAGTAGGTTATTGCAATTTATTATTTAATTGCTTTTTACACATACATGCTCTTTTTGCCTTATTTACATATTTATATTTACAGATTTATCTTGTATTTATAATTGTTGTGATCTCAAAGGAGGTAGTGTGATTGAGTGATGACACCATATGGGATAGAAAATAAGTCAAAGAGGCAGACAGGAGGTTTATACCTTGAGACAAGAGAAGACACCTGACTTTAAAGAAATAGGAACCAAAGTCATAGTGAAAGAAAAAGGTATGGTACTGGAATTAAAGTCATCTTGCAAGCACCCGCTAGCTTTGTCTAATGCTAAAGGAGGCATCAAAAGGGAAGAATGAACAGAGGACAGCTCAGGGACAGGAAAAACAATTACAGTACCAGAGAGAAGACAAGACAAGACAAAAACCCTGCGTCAGTGATAGCAATAGAATATATGGACTGTTGGCATCTAATGTCCTTTAGTAAAATCCTCCAACAGTTTGTTTTACCATATATTTTGTTCCATCTCTTCTCTCTTAATCCTTCTCTAGTTTACCATTGTTGATCTAGACTATCACGGTTCAAGGCATTTAGTTCATTTTAATTTTTGTTGTTGTGATGAGGTTTTTTAATTTTTATATACAATGCTTATAAAAAGTATTTACATGCTTTGTACCTTTATTGTTATACAACATTGAATCCCAGGAGATTTAATTTGACTTTTTTGACACTGATCAACAGATCAGACTGTTTAATGTCAAAGTGAAAACAGATTTCTGCAAATTGATCTAAATTAATTACAAATATAGAAAACAATATAATTGATCACAAACCTAAATCATCACCGGTGTAGCCTACTGGTTTTAGAAGTTATATTTGCTTTTATATTAACATATTAACAAATATTGTTATTTCTTATTTCAAATTACAATGGTTTCGACATTCAAAACCAAAGTGAAGTGCTCTTTTCACATCACACATGACTGTAAACTCACATTTTACTTTGTAAATATTACATCAGTACAGTTAAGTTGCTAATTAACAGTTATATGAACTAATGCATGCAGTAAAAAAAAGAAACCAGTTAATAAAAGTACAGCCATTTGCAGAATTTAGTTAACTAGTTATCTCGTAAGTGTGTTATGATTAGATTTATTTACACCAAAGCAGAAACAACACTCATTAACCTGTAGGACAAAGTGGGCATTGCTCATTCTGCTAGGTTTTAATGGCACACCAGGTCTATCAAGAAAGCGGATTTAACAGGGGGTGCAGGCATCCTGCTGCGCCTTCCTCCACTTGCATTGCAAACTACTGTAAGTGACTGCTTGGACTTCATCTGATAACAAAGGTGTAAATCAGACTTGCACTCTCCAGAGGCCCCTCTGCAGACCTCTTAAGCCAGAAGGTGTGTAATGGACTCAAGTAAGAACAAAGACTTTAAATTCAAGGGATGACATCTAAGTTGGACAGAAGTTGCTTATTAGATGACATTGACTTTATAACTGGAAATGACTTGAATCTAATTGGGAGAAATTGTACATTACCTTAAAACTCTCTACACCATTCTGAAAAAGCTGTCTGGGCTATTTGCTGGACTGTCAGCAATCTCCCTGGGGATTTTCTTGAGGCACCCTCTCTAGGATTCTGTTAGAGAGGGGGAAATATGCAAAATGACCTTCTGAAATCTAAAAAGTCATGAGCCACTCTTCCTTGGAGAGCCAAATCCAACAAACTCTTCTCTTTATGTATGTTTCTCCATGCAGTCTGTCTGCATCCAGTCTTGTATTTCAACATATTTCTATAATCCTTCTGTTTATCAATTAATTGTATTACTCTGCTTCTTAAAACGGGCGGCACGGTGGGACAGTGGTGGCGCTGCTGCCTCGCAGTTAGGAGACCTGGGTTCGCTTCCCGGGTCCTCCCTGCGTGGAGTTTGCATGTTCTCCCCGTGTCTGCATGGGTTTCCTCCCACAGTCCAAAGACATGCAGGTTAGGTGCATTGCCGATCCTAAATTGTCCCTAGTGTGTGTGCGCACCCTGTGGTGGGCTGGCGCCCTGCCCAGAGTTTGTTTCCTGCCTTGCGCCCTGTGTTGGCAGGGATTGGCTCCAGCAGACCCCCATGACCCTGTAGTTAAGATGTGGCAGGTTGGATAATGGATGGATGCTTCTTAAAACCAGTATGCTTCGGTTACCCTGATATAAGTCTAAAGGTAAGGTAAATAAAAATAGCAGCCTTGCTGAATTATTTCATTAATTACTGGTATTGCCAAAGGCAAAAATGATGATTAACAAAGTTAATAATTTTTTTCAAATCCTACTCACCAGGGTAAACCTCTACTCGGTTTAGCCATACTGATAATATGGCTCTTTCCCTAGCAGAATGTTTGTAGTTTTATGCAGCCATTTTACTTTGTATAAAGCTCAGTAAATGTATAGTTCATTTTCTATATACGTCTTTTAGTCACAGTCAAATGTATCTGATCTCAATACATAGGGGCAAGGCACTATTGTGTCAGAAAAAAAATCACATGCAGAAGAACTGCTTAATAATAGGATTTTAATACTGGAATACTTACTTCAATAATTTATTTTAAAAAAGCAGACATCCATTCATCTACCCAGCTATTCATTTTCTTTTCATATTTTTTCTCACTAAAATCGGCATTTACATCTCTCTAACATCCTTTGCACAAATTTTAAAGCTAACTGATCATTTAATTTTCAGCAATGGCTAAGGAGCACTGGTTCAAATATTTAGTTACAATATTCAGTGTGAGCTCCAAAATTTTGAGTCAATAGTAATTCACCTTGCACTTTTCTAAATAAATGCCATGTACAAAGTGACATTAGGTGTCCTTTCAAAAACTCATTGTGTATTTCGAACATAAACATGGTATTTCATACCTCCCCAAAAAATTAACACATAGACTGGATCAATAAACATAAGATCTGTGCTCGCCTTATTTCTGGAAAGAATTGGTACAAAATTCAGAATAAAGCTCATCCTCTCTTTCTTTAGAGTCGGACCACTACATTTTACCAGCAATCAATAACTCAATTTGCATTTTATATATTGTACCACCTGTAATAATGACCACCATCCCAAAGCACATACTGTGCAAATTTATCAGAGCAGTCCAGGGCAATTTAAAATGGCTTGGGGTTTGATATTGACTGTGTGACCTGAAAGTTTTCTGTTGGGCTTTTTTATTTCTCAGCCATACGTGATGCCCGTCCTTTATCTCCCTCATTCACTTGGTTGTTTTACTCTAACAAATCACTGGAATAAGTTTTGACCACGGCAGTTCCTTGAACTAAGTGAGCCAAACAATCACTGGGTCCACAGTCAGTGGGGAGACCCAACACCCACACAGACAAGAGGGATGAACAGGGATATGACCTCCTTAACAGGCTGGGAACAGTCCTGCCCTACTTCACCACATCTTGCAGGCGTGTTTAAAAGAGAGTAATACTCTGAAATTACTGTGTTTCCAGGAGTGTGACTTGCATGCAAATTGGCATTGGCTGTATTTAATGCATCAAAAACCTTTTTTTATTTTAAGTATGTCTTTTTATTCAGTATTGGCCTCTACAAAATAATAAGATATAACTGCTTTAGACAATAAGATTTATTCTTAGTCCTCAGAAGCAAACACAACAAACATGGATTAATGAGTGAACACAGAGAACAAGTCTTTGCTGATAGTCTGGAGGACATTGTAAAATGGTCTAGTGAATAATTAATGCATCGTGAAGAGAAGTGGTCGCGCTGGCTGCTTCCTAAAAGCAGAGCAATTTTTTATTCTACCTGCTTTAAATAAGAGTAGCAAATGCACAACTTTGTACCATTTGGTAGTGCCTATACTGTATTAGGGGCCTGCATTGTTTTACATTTTATAATTTAATAACCATTAACAATACATTTTAAAATTGCTGAAAACTGAAAAATGTATAAAAACACAGAATTGAACCCCATAAATGCAAATGTGTTACTTTGTACCATTGCCTTATAAAATTGAGTTTTTTGTTGTGATTACAATTTCTATGTATTACAGTTCCAATATTTTAAAATGTAGATAATATATTTAAGTTGCTGCTCCAAAAGAAAAGACAGCATCAGCACCACAGACGGGTTGCCATTGGTTTATTTTGATTTGATTTGTTATGGCACTGTAGTTTGGAAGGACAGTCTCTTTAAAAGCACTCCATTTTGAATCCAAGAGGAGAGGTTTGTGGCATCAGGATAAAAATGAACTAGCTCATGTCTTTTGGCAGACCTTTCTACTGTATTTATAGTACCTGTATATCTTGCCATTTTTGAAGATTTCCCTTTTCACAGATTACAATAGAAGAAAGAGCTGTTTTTTTGCTGCTGTATTTATTTATTTATTTATTGTACAGTTTAACAACAGCCACATTTATTTCTATAGCACATTTTTATACAATGGGTGTAGCACAAAGTGTATGATGTCAAAGAAATATGTTTGTAAGAGGATGAAAGTCCAAGTCTTTAGAGTCCTGGAGCTTCATGCATAACGCCGTGCGAAGAATTCACACTATAACATGGTGTTCAGACAAAAGCGGAAATGTGTGTACACAGAAAAAAATCCAGATGCATAAATCTGTGCGAACGCCAACTTCCATGTTCTTCCGCTACATAAATTCCAGTCAGCGTGAAAAGTAATGCACGTGCACGCACCTGCTGCCCTGCCCTGACCCCTCCTAGAATTACGCCTCTTTGAATATGCAAATCAATATAAATAGCCCTTAAGCTCAGCATTCTGTAAAAAAGGCAATGGCAAAAGCACAGGGGAAATAGAAGAATTTCAGTGTATACCAAGTGGAGGCAAGGAAAAACATACTATTTGTTGGTTTAAACAGTAGTATAAAAAACAAAATGATGATCGAGTGACACAGAGTGTCTGAGAAACTCGAAAGCTCAAGTTCACAAAGTCGCACAGTGCCCGAAATTAAAAAGAAGTTGTCAGATATCAAAGTCGCTGTGAAAAGGTGACTCGTAGCTCACTGTCTGAGTGTCATATGAAAGCTTATTAGGATACAGAGAAAAAAAATAGGCACACAGTGGGAAAAAAGCATGAAATGTCAACTTTAATCTTGAAATTTCCACTTTAATCACATAGTTTATTTTGTCACTAAAGTAGAACATCATAAACTTCATCTTAAAATCATGTAATTTACTAGTTTCTCAAATCTCATCGCAACTAAAGTAGCACGTTAAATGCTTTGTTTTATATTTGATCTTCTATGTGCTCTATGTGTGTGAATCACTACGTGCTTCTTAAACGGGCTTTCTCTTCCTCCGACAGGACACAGAATCCATTACATTCGTGATATTACAGCTATCTAAATAATTAAAATACTGAGATGTATACTTGATATCATTTTCATGATGATAGGAATTAAAATATGTTATTAAACATGGGAATACGGTGGTGCGGTGATTGTTCATGCTTCACGCAAGATGCTTGCTGCACCATGCACGACCTTAGATGAAATAATTTATTGCAGTAGTACTGTCTCTTTCAAACGTACTAACCTCCAATTCCTGTCCTTCTTTTTCTTTCTCCAAGTAACCAATCACCTTGCAATCAGCTCTGTAATAGACGTTAACCCATCTGTAAGCTTAGAACGCAGATTCTTCAAAACTTTTAAGGAACATTGAAATATCTTTGTAGTACATGTTTCATTTTTCCATCCATCTATCCTTCCCTTGTCGCGCTAGCACCAGCAAGAATACAGAGCGAGGCAGGAACAATCCATGAACGGAGCGCCAGCTCCTCGCTAATGCTGTGGCACCGTGTCCTCACATGTTTAATTATTAACAATATAGATTATATAAATGAAGTTAAAGTTTTATCTGTATAATATAATAAACATATTTTGCTGCATTTCATCTTAAAAATGATATCATCATCATATGTAAATAAACGCTTTTATAAAGTGGCTCAGGTTGTGCAATATTATAACTGAGAGAAACCACACTGAAACAGTAGCACTGCTTTGATACTGGGTGCTGCCAGTTTGCAAAAAGCGAGCGGAGAACTTGCGTACACCAGGCTTGGAGCTACCGTAAAAATGTGCGTGACTTTACACCAAGTTTAGGTTTTATGCATCACGATTTGAACGTGGAAACGTTCATATGCAACATTTTTGTGTGTATGCACCATTTATACATGAGGCCCCTGGTGCTTACTGCTTTCCTAATATGGTTGTGAGACATGGATGCTATCCAGTGACCTTAGATGAAGACTGGACTTTTTCAGTACTGTCTCTTCAGAGATTCCTTGGGTAATGCTGGTTTAACAAGTGGTTGCTCATGGAGTCCTGAATGACGAATGTTACCTGCATTGTGAGAAAGCATCATTTACGGCACTACAGGAATATGGCACAATTCTGCAAGGGTCATCCAGCTCGCAGAATCTTTATTGCTGAGGATCCAAGTGGCTGGACCAGACCAAAGGGATGCCCATGTAACACCTGGCTCCAGCAAATAGATGGTTGTTTCCAGAGGGTTGGACTGGACTATATATCTGCCTCGGAGGCTTGCCAACTGAGATCCTGAGCTGTTTCGTTATGTGGTGGGTGCGGAAACGCGCTATACCAGTGCATGCTCCACATCCTGACCTTACCTATTATTTTTGTCTGTGTCTGTCTCTACCACCTTGGTTTATCTCTGTCATTAACTACAAGGTGCCCCACTGTTAGGATGGCACCAGGAATTTGGTTATCACAGGGTATCACAAATGGGTAGGCATGTTTGTGTTGACAGCAGTACATCCAAGTGTTTATGAGGTAACATTATACATTTGAGTTTTATATAAGAGATGGACATAGGGGTTACATGTTTACAGATAGTCAAACATTGAGTACCATTGATGACATTTGATTAACTCTGTCCTTGTCTTTGCTAATAAGCTTGCTTTATACAATACAATATATTTTTGTATAGTCCAAAATCACACAAGGAGTGCTGCAATGGGCTTTAACAGGCCCTGCCTCTTGACAGCCCTCAGCCTTGACTCTCTGAGAAGACAAGGAAAAACTCCCAAAAAACCTTGTAGGAAAAATGGAAGAAACCTGGGAAAGGCAGTTTAAAGAGAGATCCCTTTCCAGGTAGGTTGGGCGTGCAGTGGGTGTCAAAAAGAAGAATGTCAATACAATACAATACAATACACAGAACAGAACAATTCCTTAATACAGCATAATAATAAAAATTTTAGAAGTACAGGTTTAACAGTAGATGATATGACATAATAGGTTTGGATTTTTTTAGAGTCCTGAGACCTCATCCATCTAGCTGCCTCCCCATTTGGCCATGCCACGGCTGAAACAGTGCTGCCAGCAATCCGATGAAAGGACCCTCTTTCCCATGATTCCTGTGATCCTCCATCAGGGATGACTTTACCATAGGCAGGCAAACAACTTGGCAGGTGGGCCGTGGCACCAATGCCACATTTGGGTACCGAGAAAGAAACAGAATAGGTGAGGGTTAGTATTCAAATATAATTATCATGTTACTTATGTTTTAGTGCTAATGACTAACAACAGAGATGCAGTATGTACAGTTAATCAGCAGCTCTAGTCAGGATATGCTAAACTGAAGTAGTGAGTCTTCAGCCGGGATTTAAAGGCTGAGACCGAAGGGGCATCTCTTATGGAAGCAGGAAGACCATTCCACAGTTTAGGGGCCCTGTAACTAAAAGCTCGACCTCCCACTGTTATTTTATTAATCCTTGGAATCCTAAGCAGACCGGCATCTTGAGATCTTAATGTGCGCTCAGGTTTGTAAGTCATGATAAGTTCAGACAAGTAAGCGGACCTTGGCCATTTAATGCTTTATATGTTAAAAGGAGGATTTTGAAATCTGCCCTAAACTTAACTGGGAGCCAGTGTAAGATTTAAGAACTGGGTTATGTGTTCATATTTTCTTGTTCTTGTAATAATTCTTGCAGCGCATTTTGGATTAACTGGAGGCTGTATAGAGAACAGTTTGAACAGCCAGTGAACACCGCATTGCAGTAGTCAATCCTACTAGAGATAAATGCATGAATTAATTTCTCACAATCCTGTTTATTTAGAAAGCCTTAATTTCCTAACATTTTTAAGATGGAAAAACATGTTTTGGACAACTTTGTAATATGTGCTTTAAATGACATGCTAGAGTCAAAGATAACTCCTAGATTGGGCTGATTCAGTAAAATTAATTGGGATTCCAACTGAGTTAAATGATGACAAAATATTGCTGTGATCAGCGTCATTCCCTCCAACAATTAACATCTCTGTTTTATCTGTATTTAAAGACAAGTAGTTCTCATTCATCCATTCCTTTAATTCACTAACACAACTAATTAAAGACAACATCGGAGAAACTTCATTTGATTTAAATGAAAGGTATAACTGGGTGTCATCTGCATACGAGTGAAAATTAACATTATGTTTCCTAATGAGAGATCCCAGTGGAAGCATGTAAAGTGAAAACAGTAAAGGTCCCAGTACTGAGCCCTGCGGACACCATATTGAACTTCTGTGTATAATGATGGAGTACTGTCAGCACATTTCTGTACATATTGGAATCGATTTGATAAATAAGAACTGAACCAAGCGAGCACGGGCCTGTAAGCCCAACATCATTTTCTAGCCTGTGCAGTAAAATAGAATGGTCAATGGTGTCAAATGCTGCACTTAAGTCCAACAACATAATTACAGTGGAGTTTCCTTCATCAGAGGATATCAGAATGTCATTTACAACCCGTGTTAGTGCGTTTCTGTACTATGACCAGCGAAAGCCAGACTGGAATTTCTCAAATAAATTGTAATGCGTAAGGTGTGACTGAAGCTGACTGGCGACTACTTTTCTAGTATTTTAGAGAGAAATGGTAAATTTGAAATAGGCCTATAGTTATTTAGTATGTGTGGGTCTAGGTCTGACTTTTTAAGTAAAGGTTTAATGACTGACACTTTTAGTGCATCAGGTACTGTGCCATGCAATAATGAACTATTGATAATGTTTAGAATAGGCTGCAAGAACATCCATTGCACTTTTACTAGTTTTGTTGGCACTGGATCTAGGGAACAAGTAGTGGGCTTCATTTTAGAAATTAAAGTTAAGACTTCCTGCTCAGTTACAGGATTAAAATTACTAAAGTGCTGAATGTGCAGGGTCTGCTAGGCTAGTATTTGGTTTGTACTGTGATGCTGAGATCTGGGATCTTATATTTTTAATTTTCTCATTGAAGAAGTTCATAAAGTCTGTACTGCTAATATCTGTTGGTATTTTGCACTGTTGATCTGAATTCCCATTTGTTAATTTAGCCACTGCTCTAAAAGTACCCTAGGATTTTTATTATTGCTATCTATTAATGTAGAATAGTATTCTGAGCGAGCTTTAAAGAGGGCTTTTTTATATTTATTAACACTCTCTGTCCATGCAATTTGAAAGACATGTAGCTTTGTTGTTCTCCATCTGCGCTCCAGTTTTCGACACTCTAATTTAAGAGCTCGAGTGTTTTCATTAAACCAGGGAGAGTTTCTATGTGCTTTGATCACTTTTGTTTTTAGGGGAGCCACTGTGTCCAGAGCATCTCTCAAGGTCACATTATAATGTGATGTTAGCTGATCTAAATTGTTTTCCACGTTTACATTTGATGTTAACTGATCTAAATGGTTTTCCACAATTACACTCGACTTACTCAAGGTATCTATAAATTTTGAAGCAGAATTACAATCTAGATGTCACTGTCTTTGTTTTAATCTGTGAGTGCTTGGCATGGGCAGAACTAAATCAAATGTAATTAAGAAGTGATCGGAAATAACTACATTTAATGGAGTAATATTTAAATTTTGAATTTCAACTTTGTAAGTTATAATTAAATCTAATGTGTGTTATGATTATGAGTTGGACCTTTGACAATCTGACAAAATCCTACTGAATTTAACAAATAAGTAAAACATTTGCTAAAAGTGTCAGTTTCCACATCAATGTGTACATTAAAATCCCCATCAGAACTACGTGATCATAATTTATAGCCAAATCAGACAGAAGGTTGCTAAATTCAGTCATGAACAATGAATATGGCTCTGGTGGTCTGTAGGCTAGCACTATAATTGTGTTGGAATCTGTTTTAATATTTAAAATGAATGCCTCAAAGGATGTAAAGTTGCCTAAATTTTTAGGAGTGATTTGCATTTTGTTACAATGAATTATTCCAAGGCCTCCTCCTCGACCAGAATCTCTAGACTTATGAAGGAACGAGTATCCATCTGGTGACGCCTCAGCTAGGGAACAGTGTCACATTTACTAAGCCAGGTTTCAGTAAGAAGACACAGATCAGATTTTGTACTTAATATATATCATTTACCAAAACAGCTTTAGTGCCAAGAGAGCGAATGTTCAATAAACAGCATTTAAAACTGCATGGTTCTTTCTGAACTGCTGATATATTTTTGTTTTAATTTGAATTTTCTATTACAGATGCCCCTGGTGGAGGTCTGGTTTTATCCCTTGGTCTAATTATACACCTTATTTTTGGTTATCAATTAATTTATGGTTTGTATCAAGACTAAATTTACTGGATGCCCCACAACAGGGATTATGGGTAACAGCTTCAGGAAAATAACAGGTGGGATAAACAACAGCCTGTGATTTAAGATCACATGACTGCGCCTGGATGGTGCTCTAATCAGTCAACCAGGCAGTTTTGCTGCCATATTTTGGGATAATACATAAGATCCCTCCAGTTAGGATGAAGACCATCTCTTCTGAAAAATCCAGGCCTTTCCCAAAAATCATCCCAATTGTTCACAAATGCTATGCTTTTATTTGCACACCAGGTTTCTAGCCAGCAGTGAAAGGAATGCAATCTGCTATAAATCACATCCCTCTATATAATCTTGGTAAGGGACCAGATACAATTAAATTCCGACATTTTCTTTTAGCTTTGTTGCATAGAGAGATGAAGTTCCTCTTTAATACCTCAGATTGCTGTAAATAAATATCATTAGTGCCGGCAATAAGGTAGATACTTCATCACTGGTGACATGGTCCAATGCTGCCTCTATGCTAGAAATCTTGGCCCCTGCAGGCACTTAACATTAACTGCTGGTTTAACATAGTTTGGAATTCTAACATTCCGCACTATGGAATCGCCAATTATGAGCACTTTATTATTCTCAGTTTCCACAGGCTGCTGGAGAGCTGAGAACCTGTTCTGGGTCCAATTGGTGACCTGGGTGCTGGGGACTAAATTTTGGATTCTTAGACCCCGTCTTACTGTTACCCACTCGCCCTGTGGCTGAATTGGTGCTGCTGACTTCGGCCGCACACTGACTACAGTGGGACCTGGAGAGACTGAAGCGAATCAGATGTAGTCGAATTGTCTAAACAAACCGAGTTGATCCAATTTTCGGTTTGCCTAATTGCTATCAGGTTCCTAACGCAGTCCTCCAATTCTCATATTTTCCCGACCAACTCTAAATTAACTAAACATTTTTGGCAGGTGAAGCTGTTTGCACTGTCAGCCGGAAAACCTGAGCTGTTCATGCTGCAGGACACACAACATATAAACGTGGCCTCAACGGGCAGAGAGCAGATAGAACTTACGTTTAGTGTTGACTAGCAAAATACCCGCGCTTTGCAGCGGAGAAGTAGTGTGTTAAAGAAGTAATGAAAAAGAAAAGGAAATATTTTGAAAATAACGTAACATGATTGTCAATGTAATCAATGTAATTGTTTTTTCACTGTTATCTATATAGATAGATAACAGTGACAAAACAATTACATTGATATATATATATATATATATATATATATATATATATATATATATATATCTCCTCTGGGGTGTGAGCAGCTGTTGCTGGGGGTGCCAAAATCCATTGAGGAAGAAAAATGAAAAACATCTTTTGTACAAAATCTTAATTTATCTATCCATTCCTAAATAATTAAATGGGCAGGCTATTTCGTATCAGTGCAATATGCTGCTTGTTAAAACGGATGACTCCTGCTCTTACGTGCACTTACTGTAGTGCTGCATGGGTATTATGAACTATCGTATCTGTTCAAGTCCTATTTAAATTTTAAATATAAGTAATTTTGATTTAGTCGACAGAAATATGTTTGGTAGGAATGTAAGTTAAAATAGTCATCATTGCATAAATTTTTCTTCACCATAGAAATTTAAAGACTAAATTCAACTTACATTCCTACCAAAGATATTTCTGTCGACTAAATAGAACCTACTTATATCCAAATTCGAGCTATTGAGCTGTCGCCTGCCTGCCTGGATAAGTCACCCTCGCTTCACTCTTACTTTTTTACCATTCATTTAATCATGGCTAGTTGCGAAAAAATTTCAACATGGAAGGAGGATTACACTGAGTATGGCTTTACCAAAACAATTATTGATGGCGAATAAAGTATCCATTATTCATAAAGCTTCAATTGGTGATCTGTTTTTCTGTGTTAACCTCATATTTTTTCATAGTTCTTCTCAAACCAAGGGGGTGCGAAGGTAAAATGAATTGGGAAGCGCTGATATATATATATATATTGAATATATTGAAATAGTTTTACTGTCAAATAAAGCAAACAGTACGCGGCACGTGTTACGCCCTAATTCTGGGCTCATCAGGCGTACACACTCACTGCACTCCCTCTCAGGAATCGAACCTCGGACGTCAGCGCTAGAGGCGAAGCATCTCGTGTTGCGCCACAGCATGTGGTTCGTTTATTTTACAGTATGTAGATTGGGGTATATATATATATATATATATATATATATACAGTGGAACCTCGGTTTACGAGTAACTTGGTTTACGAGTGTTTTGCAAGACGAGCAAAAATTTTTAATAAATTTTGACTTGATAAACGAGCGATGTCTTGCAATACGAGTAGTATGGATACACTTTGTCTGCTGAGCGTCATGTGATCACAACTGAGCTGATGGTTCTTCTCTCTCTCTCCTTATCTCGCTCGCTCGCCCAGCGCGTCTGTCTCTCTCTCTCTCTCTCCTTACCTCGCTTGCTCGCTCGCCCAGCGCGTCTCTCTCTCTCTCTCCTTATCTCGCTTGCTCGCCCAGCGCGTCTCTCTCTCTCTCTCTCTCTCTCTCTCTCTCTGGCAATCGTCTCCTATTCTCCGTCTGAGTCTGTGTGCCTCACTCATATAGTCAACATCTGTTTACTAAAGCATTGTGACTGTGTGTGTGTACGCTGTGAAGTGCGAGTCCCCATCTTGCTCCCCAAAACACGAAGCTGAGTCTCAGTACTTTAACACCAGCTTTATTCAGCTTGAAACAGCAACAGCACTGTTATTTATTGTACCGGGATCTTTATAATGTTCCTTGTATGACCCATTGACGACAGGCACTTATAGCATGTCTGCGATCTTTTTGGATGCGCTTATACGGCGAACTGCTACAGCGCTGGGAGACTGCAATTGCTTTGGGACGCTCTTCCGCGTATTGTCCCGTTGGTTGGAATCCCACATGAGTTTAGAAACTCACACCAGCCATGATTTTTTTAAAGGTAAAGTGCAGGTTAATTTGTATTATGTATTTTACTTTATATTTTGTATTAATCATTTTTATATGAACAGTTTTGGGTTGTGGAACGAATCATCTGAGTTTCCATTATTTCTTATGGGGAAATTCGCTTTGATATACGAGTGCTTTGGATTGCGAGCACGTTTCCGGAACGAATTATGCTCGCAAACCGAGGTTCCACTGTATATATATATATATATATATATATATATATATATATATATATATACTCCTGTAGCCACAATAAATGCCTTTATTTTATAGACAAACCAGGGATGAACAAGTTCCTTTCTACTGCAGCCACAGCCGCGACACACATAAAAAAGTCCATAATAACTCATAAACTTGCAATATTATTTAGGAAAATCGCAACATTTTACTCACCAAAAATTCGGATTATTTGTAAACAAAATCCATCGTCCTCTCTTTCCTCAAAAACAGTTCAATTACTCTGTCGTACGGATTATCCGTGTGCTTCAGTTCCATCAAAACCTCACTTTCTGTCGCCATCGAAGCTAATGCTGAAAGGCGAACCTGCCCTATAGTATTTCTGGCATAAGTTTGATTTTGCTTTAGGGCTGAAAATGTCCATTTAACAGAAGCAGTGTACACAGGAATGCACACCACCAAAAATACCAATGTGAAGCTGCCAAGTCAAGGAGATCAGTGGGCGATTCTCCTGCAAAATCATCCATGGCATACATTACAGTCAGTTCTGTTTTTAGCTGAGACAGATCAAAAAGTGCTCCATGGCTCTTGTGTTAAACTGGAGAAGGCTGCATGCGTGAAAATTTTTTTGTATTCCCGAAACTTCTGGGGCTCAAGGAGCGTGACAAACATCAGGTTTTCATGGTCTTGAAATCTGGTCTGTGTCTGGCAAATAATATTGTCCAGAATCCTGCCATGGAGTTGGCCATAGCGCACGCGACGATCTTTCACTCAGAGCATTTGCGGTGCGTTCAATGGCCTCGTAGAGTTCCTCGTATCGGCTTCTATCCAATCAATGGGTCTGAATACAGTGACGTTGCCGTATGCCTGCTAGAGGGCCCTACTGACACCAACTCAAAATCTGATTGGTTGAAGCAACAGGTTAATCGACATTTATTCTGTGTTAGAGTGCCTCCACAACAGATTGTGAAAGCCTCTCTGCGTGGCCACAAATGATGGCTGCAATGTGATTGGTTAAATGCTTTAATACGAAACTCCGCCTCCCACGGCTATCGAGCTGCATTCTATTACCGTATGGATGAAAACACGTTCCAGTTATGACCATTATGCGTAGAATTTCTAAATGAAACCTACCCAACTTTTGTAAGTAAGCTGTAAGGAATGAGCCTGCCAAATTTCAGCCTTCTACCTACATGGAAAGTTGAAAAATTAGTGATGAGTGAGTCAGTCAGTGAGTGAGTGAGTGAGTCAGTGAGAGCTTTGCCTTTTATTGGTATAGATATCATCTTCTCCATTTTTGTAGGTGCTTTGGTGCTTTCTGCGTTCAGTTGAATCACTAAGAGATTGTCGGCTTTAAGATTCCACCACCCGCTGAGTGATCAACTTTGATTTCTCACTGCCGGTTATTTCTCCTGGTCAGCTGCTGGCTTTACTTAAGTTGAACTTACTCAGGTGTTTGCGAAGGATTATGTGCTTGTGGGAGACGCCGCCGCTCTGTGCTTCCGGTCGCTGCTCCGCTCTGTGCTACCGCTCTGTGCTACCGCTCGCTGCTCTGAAAATACAAATATTTGCTGAGAATGTAGCTAAAGACACTTAAATAATTAAGTCTATTAAAGCAAGTGTGTTCAAGGTACAGTACATGAATAAACAAGTGAACAGCATGAGTGGCACATTTCAGAGTAGGACATCACGATTATGTTGCTATTTAAAAACTGCTCATCACATCTCACAGTTCTTATTTATGGTAAATCCAGTGTTGTAAAAACCAACGTAATGGACTAGCATGCAATAGAGAAATATGGCTAGGTTAAATGTATCATCATCCTTTGCCATGCTATGTGCACATTGATCAAAGCCTGTAGGCTCATGCATAATGTTTGGCTCTAGTGCAGAGGTCTTTTTCAGTGGATTTGTAGTAGCGTGGAGTATATTTCCCAGGAAAAAATTCTCATTGTGGCACAGGGCAAGGTCACTTCATTGTGTATCTGAGTGATCCTCTTTATTTGAATGTTTCCTGATGTTGGACACAGCTAGCCTGGCTGGTATCACATATGTTGGTCTACTCACCTGCCTGTCTTAGTAACAAATCACATTGTATCTGTGCTGTAGAAAACCTTGGGCATGGGAGTATTATAATGCAAGGTAACTGAAATATTTAAAATATAACAAAACTGCAGCACTGCTACTAGAAAAGGGTTGTTGTCTAATGAATAGATGACAGCAAAACCTTAAACATCTATGATTTACCAATAACAAGACAGAAATACCTTTGTAGTGTTAATATCCCAGGTTTGAGCCGTTCACTAAGACCCTCAGATTGTATTAACTACTAATCCTATCACAATCATGGTCCTACTTTTGTACAGCAGCAACCAGAACTTTGTAGATTAACCTTCATTCTTTTGTCTACAAATCAACACTAAAATGTATTGCTACATCCCCATTTTAGGTGACAAAGCTCTTTGTCATATTTCTATTTTGAATAAGACCATAATGGTTTGCTGACTGACAAAACCTCCAAAAGGTGTATGGCTTCAAATTAAAAGTCAGACTGCACAAGTATGAACACACAAAGTAGGTTTTTTCCACCACAAAATCAAGTCCTGTATTCCATAAAAATCCAAATGGTCAAAGTGTGACTCTGTTTTGGATTACCAAGATTCATTTATTTACTTTTCATTTTCATACTTTTAGCACAATATAAGTAGCTCCAAGTGTCCCTAGTACAGAATTAACTGAATTCAGAACACTTTAAGCAGCTTATTGTTACTGTATTCCTGCCCATTTATGATTACTTGAAGACTTGGCAACCTGGCTGCTTATGATACTTACCTTAAAAATGCCATAACATTTTGATGCTGACATTACTAATCTAAAGCAGCTTTCAGTGAATATTCTTTCTTTCCTTACATGCTCAGCTAGCAGTCATGTATTAAATTCTTGTATTATTTTTGACATTAATTTGATGCAGTGTCCTAGCTTTAGTGTACAATGTGTATTAAAATGCAATGCATTTTTTGTTATGCTTATTTTTTTTATCTCAATGAATGCTTTACTTCTTCCATAGTAATCAACAGAAAAAGATCCCATACAAAATAATAAATTATTGTATTTGGTTAATTACAGTATGTTGCCAACTCTTGCCTGGACACTTGTCTTTACTGTTCTCCCTAGTCATTAACATTTCTGTTTATAAGACATCTGTTGAATGGCATTGGGTCAGAAAATAATCCCAGGAATTATTATGGCTATGAGTAAGTCATTCAGCATGTCAATAGTTTGATTGTGAAAAATGTGCTGTGAACAGTTTTTGGATAGTTTTCTTCATGAAAGATACTTTATTTTAAAAAAGTTTGTTTCAATCAAGTGACCTCAGGTCTCCACTGTGTCAAAATTTGCAAACACAATAAAACAGATGCATTTAATTAAACATCTGAGGTTAAAGGTAGCCTTATGGCCCACACTTTGTGATAAGAAGCACTTTATCACACTACCGTATGTGTTATCTTATGAATTGCACATCATTCTTTATTATAAAACCAAGTCGACAATCTTTTACTGTATCTGTCTTGGTTTTTGAATTTAATCTGTAGCCAAGTAAAAAACATTATTATATTTCAGGAAATTATGTTCTGCAATCACATGGCATAATCAATGATTGATTTATCTGGGGACTAAAAGGAAGAGAAAGAAAACGAGAGAAAGAAAGAAATGAACTGCCTCTCTTTCCTTTGCATTTTTCATTTAATTGACCTTTTTTATGACAACATGAAGCTTCACGTTGGACAGTCACTGTTTTGCTGCATCCATCATGCAAGCATTTTCAATGCTGGATCCTCCTGAGTAATCTTTCTCTGTGCTAGGCGAGGCCAAGAAGTCTTTTAAGCTGAATGTCAATGAGAAAATCCAGAAGAGCATGTGGTAATGCCTGAGAGTGGGGGATCTGAATATGAAGCCATTACAGAAAAGACTTTTTTGCCTATAGTTCAAGCAATAAAAACAAACAAATAACTACAATGCCTAATTCATAATTTTTTAATTGGATAATGTAGTACGCACTGTTCAAATATCCATATACAGATTACAGGAAAAAAGTGATACAAATGTAACAAAACACAAATTAGACATTAAACCAGTAAAATGTCTAAATGTCCAGACATAACACACAAATATAACCCCTTTCACATAACAAAGTTTGCATTGGTCTCAGTCAACTAGGTCAACCCCAGCACCTGACTCAGGCTCAGACTCTCTCTTCCTCACATGATAAGATCCCAGTTTTCCACATTAAAAAAAAATGTAAATTCACTTATGATCGGGCAAATTAGATTGCATACTGGCTTGTTAGGAAGCGAATAACAGCGCTTTGTGCTGAGCCAATCAATACAGCCTATAATCAAAGCCCCTCATATTACAGCGTGCTGGTTGGGCCATCAATTAGATCTCCCACCCCCTCCAAAACCCCCTCTTAAACGATGATACAATGGAAAATAAATAAAAAAAATTTTTAACCTCCTCTTTGCTCGATCAGCTGCTGCTGGATTTTGCTTCTGCTGTGCCACGTGATCTGTAACTCATGCGTTGCTGCGAACATTTAAAAGCCTGTGCAGCAGTTGTCCTACACTTTGTCTTTTATATCTGGCCTTGGTCATGGTTAAATCTCTTGGCAGAAAGTCTCATCTCGCAGTATGCAAGTTCTTGATATTTTTTAGTTTATAATTTAAAAATGGAATAAAAACTGTGGACGAAGGCTTCAGACCAGACAGCAGGTGTAATTATAAAGCAGCTGTATTTTTGCAGAGTCACAGTGAGAAGAGTTTCAGAAAAGCAGACAATCAAATCTACATGACAGCGTCAGGGCTCTTCTGAACCCCGTCTGTTGGGTGGGGTCCAGTTTTATACCCCTAGAATGCGTGATTTAATATCGTTATAAAATGCAACAGTCAACACATTTATTATACACAATCCTTGAGCCCCTTCAACACCCCTTGTGCAACTTGATTTCTTGGCCCCTTTTGTCATGGCGTTCAGATGTAAGCTAAGGGAAAACGTGATAAGGCAGACTCATGTGTGGAATGCTTAGACCTTGAGTCCTTTGCACAAATATTTTTCTGTTTGCTAAAACAAAGCATGCTTTTACATGGTTTAGTAAAGCTTACTTCTCAGACATGAATTAGTACAAGGGAACGAAGAGAACATTCGTCTTCCACATAATCTGAAAATCTAACAATATCACATTAAAGTTCAATAAATTCTGAAAAGAATGATATCAAACATATATATGTAGATTTTAAAATAATCCTGATTTAAAGCGTGACAGAAAATGTAACATAAAAAGTCACAAAAAATCTTTGCACAAAATCATTGCACTTTTAGGCTTAGGATTTTATATATATAGAGTAGATTTAATGCATGTACTGTAGAAAATACATGCTATTATGGCATGTTCGTTTTTTAGAATAACATTGTCTGTCAAAGTATCCAAAATCTGTGACTAAGGTGCAGCAAAATGTATGAGTAACAGAGGCACCTTCATGTCATGTTAAGTGAGGACAGGCTGAAATTCATGATACCTTTAACACAAAATGCTGCCACATAATCACACAATAAAATTTTTGCTAATAATAATATATTTTATTTATATAGTACCTTTCCCATGTTCAAGACACTTGTAACGTCAAAGATGCTGACACATAATGCCTGTTGGCACTTTCATTTGTTATTATATTGTCATTAAAAATGGAATTAAATTTAGCATATTATTTTTCAAATTGATTTTTTAAAGCAGTTACTGTAAGTGCTTTCAGTAAGAAAAAATAACAATCATGTATCAAGATGCAAGTTTATTTTTAATCATATTGAATTGTGTGGGGTGTTGCAAATGCCAATTTTCTACCACTCTTTTGTTCTAGCCATAGTTGGCACACTGTGACAAAACTTAATGACAGCTTATTGCAAAAAACGTGACAACTGCATGGCACAGAATACAAAAACATGGAGAAACCTGTTGTGAGGCTAAATTCCAATTTCTTCATCACAGGTGAAGTGCTAGGTACTGCAAAATGGCTTCAAAATCAGGGAGAAAGAACGTGGTTGACTATTTTATACAGTGCAAGTTTGCACCTCACAAGAACTAGCTTAAAGTTCAGTTCACACAGATTAAAAGGAATAAATTCACGTTCATAATTCACCATTTCAATTTTGAACTAGTTCATATTCAGTTCATTTTGTATTTTTTAAGGAGTGAGAATAAATGACTCATGTTTTCTTTTTTCAATTTTTCATGCCATATATTAGGCTATTACAGTGTTCTTGAATAAAATACAATAATTCTGAAAACATTTTTTATTTAAATACACTTTATTGAGTTATACCCAGCAACAAACACATATAACCATATATGCCAATATCCTGCCAAATTCAAAAAAGAAATTAAATAGATGCAAGTATAAATATAAATTACTGCTTTATTTCCAACAATGTGACACATATGGTGACTGTGGAACCACCACGTAGGTGAATTAACCTATTACGCTGCCATCAAAATTTGCGTCACATATTGCATGTCCAACGATGAAAATATAAAGTGGCCTCGCAAAATACAATGTTTTCCTAAAAGCAAAAGTGGAGCTTCGCTGCATGCTTGTGTCACCGGGGTGCAGGTTAAGCACATGCAGGCAGATACAGAGAGTGCCTTTTTGATTTTGCGTTATTTTTTTGAATACAAATAAATGGCAAAAAATTCGTACGAAATAAATATTTGTAAAAATCCACTATTTGTGCTTATCCAAATAACGTATTACAATCCATTCATCCATCCATCCTCTTACGCTTATCCGGGGTCGGGTCGCGGGGGTAGCAGCTTAAGCAGAGAGGCCCAGACTTCCCTCTCCCCGGCCACTTCTTCCAGCTCTTCCGGGAGAATCCCAAGGCGTTCCCAGGCCAGCCGGGAGACATAGTCCCTCCAGCGTGTCCTGGGTCTTCCCCGGGGCCTCCTCCTGGTTGGACGTGCCCGGAACACCTCACCAGGGAGGCGTCCAGTAGGCATCCTGATCAGATGCCCGAGCCACCTCATTTGACTCCTCTCGATGCGGAGGAGCAGTGGCTCTACTCTGAGCCCCTCCCGGATGACTGAGCTTCTCACCCTATCTTTAAGGGAAAGCCCAGACACCCTGCGAAGGAAACTAATTTCAGCCACTTGTATTCGCGATCTCGTTCTTTTGGTCACTACCCATAGCTCATGACCATAGGTGAGGGTAGGAACGTAGATCGACTGGTAAATTGAGAGCTTTGACTTACGGCTCAGCTGCTTTATCACCACGACAGACCTAGGCAGAGCCCGCATCACTGCAGATGCCGCACCGATCCGCCTGTCAATCTCACGGTCCATTCTTCCCTCACTCGTGAACAAGACCCCGAGATACTTGAACTCCTCCAATTGGGGCAGGATCTCACCCCCAACCCTGAGAGGGCACTCCACCCTTTTCCGGCTGAGGACCATGGTTTCGGATTTGGAGGTGTTGATTCTCATCCCAGCCACTTCACACTCAGCTGCGAACCGCTCCAGAGAGAGCTGAAGATCACGGCCTGATGAAGCAAACAGGACAACATCATCTGCAAAAAGCAGATTACAAGATTATGTATTACAAGATAAGGCAAAATGTTTAATCTGGACTTGAACCAGATCCAGAATGTCACATAAAACTAAACTAACTCACGTTCAAGTTCTTCACTTGCAAATACGTAATGTTAACTTCACCATTCTTAGAAAAATGAACTTGTTCAATGAACGCACTCTTTTGAACTAGTTCATGCACAACACTGATTTTTTTATGGATGTTGTAGTATGTAGGACTGTTAGTCATGTGCATCTGTGAAATGTGCATCACCAATAAATTTCAAACATAGGTTGGAGCACCACCTTGGTAACCCTGTATAACTAGATTTGCAAAGCAAAGAAAACACTGTAGTTCTGAATTAGGACTGAAACAAGATGGCTGATTTACAGGTTAAGAGTTCAAGTGGCAGGATTGGGGCGGGTCTAGGTTGATGGACATGGAATTGATATCAGCAATGGAGTGGCTGTAAGTCTTCTGTTCTGCAGTGAGAGAAGAAGAGAGGGACTTAGTACAAAGTGCCATCCCCTGCTCCTGCTGGTAATTACCATCACCAAAGCCCTTAAGATGTCTCACATGTGCATGAAAGTGACCTCTGATATTGACTAAATCTATTAGCCTCGCCACATTTTGTGTCATTGTTGCTGTCATAAAACAAATCTGAGAGCATCTTGCTGTTGGAGTGTCATTTAAATGCTGGAAGGACCAGGGGCCTCATGTATAACGGTGTGCGTAGAACTCGCACTATAACATGGTGTAAGCACAAAAGCCGAAATGTGCTTACGCACAGAAAAATCCAGATGCAGGAAACTGTGCGTACTACAACTTCCACGTTCTTCCGCTACATAAATCCCAATCAGCGCGAAAAGTAACACTCGTGCACGCGCTTTATGTAACGCCCCAACTCCTCCCAGCATTACGTCTCTTTGAATATGCAAATGAATATAAATCGCCCTTAAGCTCAGCCTTCTGTGAAAAGATAATGGGAAAAGCACGAGGGAAAATATAAGAATTTAAGAAAAACATACTATTTTTTCAAATAAACCGTTGTATAATCAATAAAAGGAAGTTGATCGAGTGAAATAGCGTGTTGGAGAATCTTGAAAGCTCACGTTCACAAAATCGCACAGTGCTGGAAATAAAAAAGAAGTCACATATCAAAGTCGCCGTGAAAAGGCGAGTTGTAGCCCACTGTCTGAGTGTCATATGAAAGCTTATTAGGGTACAGAGAAAAAAGGCACACAGTGGGGAAAAAGCACGAAATGTCAACTTCAATCTCGACATTTCCACTTTAATCACGTGGTTTATTTTGTCATTAAAGTAGAACATCATAAACTTCATCTTAAAATCGTTTAATTAACCAGTTTCTCAAATCACATCGTAATTAAAGTTGCACGTTAAATGCTTTGTTTTGTATTTGATCTTCTATGTGTGTGAATCACTACTTGCTTCTTAAACGGGCTCTCTTCCTCCAACTGGACACAGAATCCATTACATTCATGATATTACAGCTCTCTGAATAACTAAAATACTGAGATGTATACGTGATATCATTTTTATGATGATAGGAGTTAAAGCACGTTATTAAATATGAGTTTCACGGCGCAGTGATTGTGTGCGACCTTCGATGAAATAATTTATTGCAGCAGTACTCAGGGGCGGCTCTAGGCTTGTGGTGGCACTGGGCAGAGAAAGAATCGGTGGCTCCTTCGCCCGCCAATGTCAGTAAGGTAGCTAATGCACGGTGGATGGCCATATCCGTTACAGACACTGCATAACCACCTCGTGCTCATGACGCAAGCATTTAACTTTTGTCAAAATTTGTCGCTGTGTTTTTAGCTGTGTTGTTATTTTCTCTTTCTGTTTTATATTCAATATATATTGGCGTAGCCGCCACTGCAGTCCTTGCTTTTCTTTCCCCAAATACCCAATCACCACCCAATCAGCTCTGTAATAGAAGTTAAGCCATCTGTAAGCTTAGCGCAGATTCTTCAAAACGTTTAAGGAACATTGAAATATCTTCATAGTACATGTTTAATTATTCTATCCTTCACGACACTCCCAGTGAAGAATATAGATTATTTAAATGAAGTTAAAGTTTTATCTGTATAATATAATAAACATATATTGCTGCATTTCACCTTAAAAATGATATTGTCATCATATGTAAATACGCGCTTTATAAAGTGGCTCAGGTTGTGCGATATTATAACTGTAGTGTAAGTTTACAGTGAGGTGATTGTACTTATAAGTACAAACAGTTCTACAAAGAGCAATTGATTGAGTGCGTTTATAGTTCTTGGGATCAAACTGTTTCTGAACCGTGAGGTCAGGAAAGGCTTTGAAACGTTTTGCTGTGGCTGAGGCAGCGTGTCCTTGAAGCTGTATACCGATAAATTCTCTTTCCAATCAGCTGCTGCTGTGATTTACACTCAGATACAATGATATAAATACTCCGAGTGGTGCAGTGAGAGTAATATGGAAAAAGATGATCCGCTGTGACAACTCCTAACGGGAGGAGCTGAAAGAAGAAGAAGAAGAAGAAGGTGCAGTGAAAGTAACAACGCTAAAGCAGTTATGGTATTTGGAATACTATGGCTATTCCCTGGACCATTATATTGTTACAAGTTAATTACAATCAGATGCGTTACACTAATAAACAATATGCGGTTAGTTTCAGTGTATTCATAAAGCAGCATCAGGAAAATAAGGTGTAACCACACAGGAACAGTAGCATTGCTTTGACGCTGGGTGCCGCCAGTCTGCAAAACCGAGCGGAGAACCTGCGTACGACGAGGTATGAGGTACCGTGGAAAAGTGTGTGGCTTTACGCCAAGTGTAGGTTTTATACATCGCGATTTGAACGTGGAAACGTTCTTACGCAACATTTCTGTGCGTACGCCCTGTTTATACATGAGGCCCCAGAAGAGGTGAACAAAGAGGCTTTGTTGGTGTCACAGTTTGCCAAGTTGGTTGAGATTTTTCTGGCTGCAAGGCAAGTAAAGGACTATTAAGTTATTGTGTTCAACTCCTTCTGCCATACACCCTTTGCATCGGACTCTACAACAGATCGACTTTGCTCTCACGCCTGACACCTTGCAGTACTTTGAGGTACCTAGAGAGGTTTCTAAACTCACTAATAATCAAGTGCTTATAAGCCAGGGCTAAATATAATTGAGATCATTGTCTGAGACATGACAGGAACTCCCAGTTACCACAATCCTCTTTGTCCTCCTCTCTTGCTCTTAGTTTGCTTTTTTCCCATTTCTGAGTGTGCATTCCTACAAGTAATGTATTGTAGAAATGTTCAAGTATTTGACTAGACTGCCTATTTGGGCCAATAATTTAATGTAGTTGTGCCATAAAAGACATCCAGCCATTTCAATTGTAAAACTCTCGGGATTTTGATTGTCTTGAAAAACACTATTTCTGAAGCAGGTTGGTTTTAAGCTCACTATGTGAATTTGGAGAGAGTCCTTAATGTCAGTTTCCAGTCTAGTTTTGGAAAGCTAATCCATTATGAAAGGAGCTTTATAAAAACAGATTGATTATGTAACAGTGAGCAAGTGACTCAAGCCACGTAGACTATATTTCTAAAGGTATAGTGGTATAACATCCAAAAATGTTCAAGATGGTAGCCATTGCTATAAACACAATATAATACAGACTGATGGAAGCATACTGTGTGGATCACTTAACCCATTTGCATCCTAACTTGAGGGAATATGATGCTGTAAACTGCTTGGTGATGGTGGCCAACATGAAAGCACTATTAGAAATTTTATTGTTTAAATTTGAGCAAGTCCCTTAACACACTAGCAATCTAATTGTACATATCTGCATCATGGTCACATATCTCCTTTAAATTTTTTGGAGATGCAGGCTGCTATTAAACGCACTCTACAAATGTACATTTTCAAACCCATTTAATCCTTTTTTGAAACACACAGGGTTAATTTATATCAATGGAACACTTTGTGCAATGCAGGTAAAACACAGCACAGGGCACATATGGCCACACTCACTCACACTGGTGCCAGTTTAGTTACCGGTTTACTCATTTCTCATGCCATATTGAATGTGGGGTGAAAGCAGTCATACCCACCCAGACTTAAAGAGAATGTGGCGATTCTAAACAGACAACACCTAGGAGCAGGATTTGACCGAAGGATTTGGTTCCATGAGGCAGCAGTGCTAGCCATGCAAAGCAAATTTGATGAAATCACCCTGTGTAAGCCTTAGTGAGTACCTACATCGTACATTCAAATTAGATAACCGAGGAATGCATCGTTTTACAAAATTTCTTTGTATCTGCTTGGCGGTGTTGGCCACCATGAAAGCAACTACATACAGGGCTTTTCAAAATGAATGAGAAGATTTCAAAAATGTATTTCAAACAAACTGTATGAGACAGAAATGCATTCTGCACATTACTGGATAGAGGAAAGTCCAAAGTTTGGTCCTATGGTTCTTGAGGTTGTATTGACTCAACATGAGCACCATGTGTAGCACGTCAAACATCAAAACAGTAGACCATTTCTTGGCACACAGAAGTCAACTGGTCCCTAGTTACTGAATTCGCAGCTTCGTCAATTTGATGTTGAAAATCTTGAGGATTAGCAGGCATAGGTGGAACCAACACTTTAATGTACCCGCATAGATAAAAATCGCAGGGCTTAAGGTCTGGAGACCTGGGAAGTCATAGACGATGAGCAAGATTTTGTTGTGCACCTCTTCCAATCTGTCGTCCTGGAATGGTGTCAAGCAGGGTTCCGTTCAAACACACCTCAGATTGCTTGACATTTTCATCTGACATGCGTGGACGACCAGTTTTTTTACATGTGCATATGCGACCTTCTACAAATTTTTTATGCCACCCGTAAATTTGCTTATGATGAGGCGGCTGTTTGTTGAACCATTGGCGGCATTCACGTTGCCCTTGAACAATGGACTCACACTTCACAAACTGCAGCACTAAAATGATTTCTCCTGTGGTGTTGTCGCCATTTTACTATAAACGAGAAACAGTGCTCAGTGGCATTCACTGGTACTTTTAGGCAGGCTTTTAAACTTTGAAATTTACTCTATCCAGTGATATGTTTCTGTGAAAGTGTTTCTGTCTTATACAGTTTGTTTGAAAAAAATTTTTGAAATCTGCTCTTTCATTTTGAATAGCCCGATACTTAAACATATTTACTTAGTCCGTAGCCGCAGAGGAACCTAAATTGTTAACTAAATAAGTTTGTGTTCCACTTTCCTCCAGGTTATTTTAAATTAGTTTAATAGTTTAATTCAGGTCCAGGTTTAAATTCATACATTTTTTTTACCACTGCAGGTACAATTTTACACATTTTTGATGTTTTAGAAACCAACAAACCATAGACTTCATGCATTAATATAGAATTTACCAAATATTTACCAAACTCAAAGTGGGTTATGGAGATTTTCACAGCAGGCAACTCATGTTTACAGAGAACAAGGTGGGGATGTAAGGGGGCTTGATAGGGGTTGAAGCTCATAGAAATTTGAAACCAGACAATCCCATTTAACCCAAACAGACTTGCTCACTTTATCTTGGTTATGTCTCTCTTTTCTCTAGTTTTAGAAAATAACTGCCAGGGTGCAAGCTGGCTGAAAGACTCTCTCCACATGTCCATTTCGATTTTATTGTTTTATTAATTTTCTTTACCATTTACAAATTTAAATTTTTAAAATTTCACTCTATCACCTACTTCTTAATTGCTTCATGAGCAGCCAGGTAACAATGAGCAAACTTATAAAACCGTCTATATCATTTGCCACTGGGTGTACTTATTCCCATGCCAGCATGTTTAAAGATAAAAAAAAAGTCAAAAGAGTAAAATATTAACAGAAAGAACCAGTCCACTGGTGTGTGTGTGTAAGAGACATGCCAGTCTAGAAGTCCAGAGGTGCCCTGAATGCTGAGTTTAGGCTGCCCATGAAATTATAGCATCTGGGGGGTGTCAGTAGTACTAAACAGAGAAATGACGAACAGATTAGCGTTAAAATAAAGACAGCTACAGATACTGAATTGTAATAAAAAAGAAGTGTGCAGAATTTGGGTGTCTTTCACTCCAGTCAGGCTAAAAGTATTACCACAAAAGGTCATTGGCTGTTTATTATAACATCTCTCAGCCAGCATATGCAGCCTTGTCACTGCAGTTGTCTAGAATGATCCTAACTACTGCTGCGCTCCAATTTATATGGGGAAGGCTTTAACCTGTAGGGGGCAGCTTTGTCTAGCATTTAAACAAGTGCCAGCTAGCAGACACACAGAAGAAAGCTTCCTGCATCCTCAAGGGCTGCTGTGAGTGGCAGGCAGATGTATTTATTTAATTGTTGTATTATTCAATTATTCATTCATTCAAAACTTCTGTCCACTGGGATGAGCCTCATGCAATGTTCCTTTTATTGAAAGAGTCCTGGGGTAACTGGAGACATTATTAAATTAAACTCATAGAGACTCCTTCCTACATTCAATTAATAAAACATCTCGGTGTTTTATCCCGATGATAAATTCCACAATGGCATTAAACAACCCTGCTGGAATGAAACACACACTGCCTTGCATTGCATTACTCAGACATCCTCTTGTTTATGGGAAGATTTTTTTTTTATTACTTTAAAACACCTAGTGAAAAAGTGGTCACTTCTAATGACAGGCCACTGTGACAGAATTGAAGACGATGACTAAAAATGATTTGATACATCAGACACAGAGAAATGTGAACACAGCATGGCAAATTAAATCAACATGGAGGAATAGAGACAGAAATATGCAAAGCTTTAACTCCTTCACTACTGTACTTTGCATTGCCGTTGGTCTTGGTGCCATTATTTATTAGGTTTGGTGTGTTATTTTGAGTAGTAATTAAGCAGCTACCTACATACCCACTTAACAGTGGGTTCAGAATGTATTCAGACCCCTTCACTTTTCCCAAATCAAGCAACACTCAATAGCCCAAACTGACAAAGCACAAATAGGATTTTAGAAATTTTTGCAAATCTCTCTAATATAATAAAAAATTCCTGAGACGAGATGGGACTTTTTAGCCTTGGATGAGACGTGACATTTTCAGAGAGATACTTTCACGTCCCGTGAGACTTCAAAAAGAATTCAAAAACATTGGCATGATACACATGCACAGTAGGTTAGAGATAATAATAAAAATACTAAAATTCAAAAGTCTTAAAAAATTATAGTAAAGATAGCATTAGCGCTAACAAACAGAAATCATTATTCGGTGAAATAACAGAATAATGAAAAGAGACTGAATACTGTATATTGTTCGGATTTAAGCTTTAAGTAGGAGACTTGTAGACCGTCTAATTTGTGTTGCCATCAGGGAAAAGTAGTGTTTCTTCCTATGCACAAGAATTAAAATGATTTTTTGTTTGGTGAAAGCGAAATCCACATACACAAGCAGCAGAAACGCGAAGTGGCTGGGACATAGGGGTTGTAGGTGAGCGAAGTGAGCATGGGGTTGAAGTTCCCTAGTTTATTAAAAAATAAAAAAGTAAGCATCATATTGGCACAAGTTTTGTAACCTTTTACTCAGTACTTAGTTGAAGCACCTTTGTCAGCGATTACAGCCTGAAGTATATTTGGGTATGACACAACAATGTTTGCACACCTCAATCTGAATATTTTGTGCCTTTCTTCTCTGCAGATTCTCTCAGACTCTATTCAGATTGGATGTAGACCATCAGTGTACAGTTGTTTTAGGGCTGTCTAGAGTTGTTCATGTGGGTTCATGTTTGAGCTCTGCTTGGAGCATGCAAGAACATTCACAAAACTGATCCTCGGGTAGTCCCATGTTGTGTTTGCTTTGTACTTACGTTTATTGTCCTATTGGAAAGTAAACTTTCTGTCCAGTCTGAGTTCTAGAGTGTTCAGAGGCAGGTTTTAATTAATGATGTCTCTGTACATTGCTGTGTTTAGCTTTCCCTCAACTCTGTCTAGTCTCCCAGTCCCTGCCAATGAAGAACAATCTCACAACATGATGCTGCCACCAACGTGCCTTACAACTGGAATGGTATTGTGCAGGGGATGAATGTTGATCTTGGTTACATCACAGCAGTGAATCATGTTTCTCAGTCTGAGAACCCTTTAGGTACCGGTTTGCAAACTCCAAGCCTGCTTCCATATGACTGAGGGGAGTCTTCTGTCTTGACACTTTGCCATAAAGCCCAGATTAGAGGAGTGTTTCAGAAAGACAACCATCACTGCAAGTTTCTCCCATCTACACACAGGTTCTATGGACATCAGTGACCTACTTGTTCTTCCTCACCTCCTTTACCATGGCCCTTCTCACATGATTGCTCAGTGTGGATGGGTAGCCAGGTCTAGGAAGACTCCTGGTTGTTCCAACATTCTCTCATTTGAGAATTATTAAGGAAACTGCTTTTGGGAATCTTCAAAGTTACTGTACAGGAATTTTTGTAGCCTTCCTCAGATGTGTCTCGATGCAATCCTCTTTCTAATCTTTGCGGGCAATTCCTTTGACCTCATAGCTTGTAATTATTATAATTTTTTTTTTTTTTACTCTTATACACTTTGTCATTTGTGTGACATTCTATGACAAGTTAATGTCTTTCCTAATCACATGCAATCATTTGAATGTACCACAGATAGACTCTAAATAAGGTGGAGAAACATTTGAATGGTGGTCAATAGAATGGGATTCACTTGAGCCAGATTTCAAGTGTTATTGTAATGGGTCTGAACACTTATGTCAACGTGATATTTAAATTTATTTTTAATAAATTTGCAAACATTTCTAGAATCCTGTTTTCACATTTTCACTCTAGGGTATTGAGTGTTGCTTGATGTGTGGGGAAGTTAATTAAAATTATTTTAGTACAAGGCTGCAACATAGAAAATTGTGAAAGTCTTCCTGAATTTACTGTATCTATCTGATATAGTGCCTTTCCCATCTGTTGGGCAGCCTGTTAGTTGTGTAGTGCCTTTTATGATTCCTTTTATACTTACAATAGATTTTTAAATTATATTTATGTATTATTTTCTTGGGAAAAGAACATGTGTGACAATCCTGGATAGATTCATTAACTAAAGAGATGTTTCTTTAGGAACAATATGTAAGTATTTTCCTGCAAAAAAAACTAAGGCTGTTAAAGCAGGACATTGAGAAAATAGTAGCCACGGTAAGAAGAAAATGAAGGCTTTTGAAGAAAACAATCTGCTATGAGATATAAAAATCAGTGGGGAATAGATCAGGTCAGTAAGATTAAAAGTTGAATTAATCTATGGTAAAGTTAAAGAATACAGAATAGTAACAGAAAACAAATGACCCTGTGTACCATGTAATTGTGATAACATACATTATGACTGAATGTATTTGAATGTTTTAACTGTCCCTTATTTGATTTATAATGTTTGATAAGTCACGTCAACTTCTCTCTGAAGTGGAAATTCATTGAATTTAGTGGAGTTCAGTTCTGCTTCTTGTCTTACCAATTCAATTCCAATTCTGTCTCCTTATATCTGGGTATAATTCCAATTCTAGCTGCAGGAATTTAAATAGAATTTATCGTGTATTCTCAGTTCAGTTCTTGAGTGGCCCCAATCTTGCTACACATTTTAAAAAATATTGTGACTGGTTATTATTTAAGAATGTGCAGCTGAGACAGTGACCAGAATGTACATCAAAAAATATAAAATGTAATATAGAAATATATTCATTATCTTTTTGGTTGTTGTTGGTACTGTATTATGACAAGTGTAGGACAAAGTGAGCATTGCTCATTCTGCAAGGCTTTAGTGGCCCACCGGGGTCTCATGCATAACGCCATGTGTAGAATTCGCACTATAACATGACGAAAGCACAAAAAACGAAATGTGCTTACGCACAGAAAAATCCAGATGCAGGAATCTGTGCGTACTCCAACTTCCACATTCTTCCGCTACATAAATCCCGGTCAGCGTGAAAAGTAACACATATGCACGCGCCTGCATTCCCACCCCAATTCCTCCCAGAATTACACCTCTTTGAATATGCAAATAAATATAAATAGCCCTTAAGCTCAGCATTCTGTGAAAAGAGAATGAGAAAAGCACAGGGGAAAATATAAGAAATTCAGTGAATACCAAGTGGAGGCAAAGGAAAAACATACTATTTGTTGATTTAAACCGTGGTATAATCAACAAAAGGAAGTTAATCGAGTGACATAGCGTGTTGGAGAAACTCGAAAGCTCACAAAGTCACACAGTGCCCGAAATAAAAAAGAAGTCATCTATCAAAGTCGCTGTGAAAAGGCAAGTTGTAGCCTTTCTGAGTGTCATATGAAAGCTTATTAGGGTACAGACAAAAAAAAATAGGCACACAGTGGGAAAAAAGCACGAAATGTCAACTTTAATCTCTAAATTTCCACTTTAATCACGTAGTTTATTTTGTCATTAAAGTAAAACATCATAAACTTCATCTTAAAATCATTTAATTTACTAGTTTCTCAAATCCCATCGTAACTAAAGTAGCAAGTTAAATGCTTTGTTTTTAATTTGATCTTCTATGTGCTCTATGTGTGTGAATCACTACATGCTTCCATTCTTTCTCTTTCTCCGACAGGACACAGGATCCATTACATTTGTGATATTACAGCTCTCTGAATAATTAAAATACTGAGATGTATACGTGATATCATTTTCATGATGATTGGAATGAAAGCATGTTATTAAACATGAGAACACGATGGCGCAGTGATTGTTCATGTCTCACACAAGATGCCGCTGCGCCATGCACGACCTTCAATGAAATAATTTATTGTAGCAGTACTTTCTCTTTCAAACGTACTAACCTCCAATTCCTGTCCTTACTTTTCTTTCCCCAAATACCCAATCACCACACAATCAGCTCTGTAATAGACGTTAAGCCATCTGTAAGCTTACAACGACGATTCTTCAAAACTTTTCAGGAACATTGAAATATCTTCATAGTATGTGTTTAATTATTCAATTCGTCTATCGTTCCAGTATCGCGCCAGTCTCAGCAAATAAACAGCGCGAGGCAGGAACAATACATGAACTTGCTAGTGCTGCGGCACCGTGTCCTCACATGTTTCATTATTAACAATACAGATTATTTAAATGAAGTTTTATCTGTATAATATAATCAAGATATTTTGCTGCATTTCCTCTTAAAAATGATATCGTCATCATATGTAAATACGCACTTTATAAAGTGGTGCAGGTTGTGCAATATTATAACTATAGTGCAAGTTTACAGTTGGGTAATTGTACTTATACAGTAAGTACAAACAGTTCTACAAGGAGCAATTGATTGAGTGTGTTTATAGTTCTTGGGATGAAACTGTTTGTGAACCGCGAGGTCCGTACAGGAAAGGCCTTGAAACGTTTTGCCATGGCTGAGGCAGCGTGTGCTTGATGCTGTATACTCTTCTCTTTCCGATCAGCTGCTGCTGTGATTCCCCACTCAGATACAGTGATATAAATACTCCGAGTGGTGCAGTGAGAGTAATATGGAAAAAGATGATCCTCTGTGGCAACCCTTAAAGGGAGCAGCTGAAAGAAGAAGAAGATGGTGCAGTGAGAGTAACAACGCTAAAGCAGTTATGGTATTTGGAATACTATGGTTATTCCCTGGACCATTATATTGTTACAGGTTAATTACAATCAGCTGCATTACACTAATAAACAATATGTGGTTAGTTTCAGTGTATTTAAAAAGCCACGTCAGGAATGTGGATCTAAGAAATAAAGGGTAACCACACAGGAACAGTAGCACTGCTTTGACGCTGGGTGCCGCCAGTCTGCAAAACCGAGCGCAGAACTTGTGTACGACAGGGTATGAGGTACTATGGAAATGTGCGTGACTTTACACCAAGTTTAAGTTTTATACATCGAGATTTGAACATGGAAACGTTCTTACGCAACATTTCTGTGCGTACGCACTGTTTATACATGAGGCCCCAGGTCTTTAGGCAGTAGAGTTTGACATCCAGCTGCACAGACTCCCACTTACATTTAAAACTAAGCAACTTAACTCCAGATTGTACCGGGATCTGGCTTGTACTTCATCTGATAACAAAGGTGAAAATCAGATGTTGAATCAACATCTTTCCTGACGCCCTTTTGCAGTCTTTGTGAGCCAGAAGATGTGAAATGGATTCAAGCAAGTACAAAGAGCTATAAATCAACAAATGCCAACTCTGATGGACAAAAGAACTCACCTACAAGGAGACACTGATTTTGTAATTGGAAGGAACTTTAATCTGATCGAGTAATGTTATATATTCCCTTAAAAATCTCAGTGCCATCCTGAAGATTCCCTTGAGACACTCTCTGGCTTTCTCAGGTGGCTTCTCATGGGAACACTTCTGCCTAGGGTCAAACCTGAACACACTTTCCAAAAATGATTGAAGATATTTCAAACCATCTTTCTCTCTGGATCTAAAAGCTCATGGGCCACTCTTTCTCTATTTGAGGAGCTGAAGTCCACAAACTCTTTTCATTGTAATTTTAGAGCAGAGATCTAGTTTGCCAGGCTAAGCACTAAGCCCAGTCTGAAAAGACCTGTATAAGCAAGTATTAATTCAAGAAGGTAACTTTAGCATCTAAGCTATTGAGCCAGAAAGAGTAATACTTTTCCTTATGATTTTGCACAGGACACAACATCACAAATAAAGAATTGTGCAGCAAAGAGAGTACACTCCAAAGCAAGAAGAATCCTCCAATTGAATTCAGAGCAACAACAAAGTAACAATTCACAACACATCAGGCATCACATTTAAAGACTTGGATTCATAAAACTGTTTATCTGTGCCAAGATACTTTAAATTAGAACTCTAAATAGCAAGTAAGCACCAGCCTCTCTGATATGTTTGTCTGAGTCCTGTCTTAAGCCAATATATATATGAGGTTATAATTTCTGTAATCCTTATGTTTATCCATAAATTGTATTATTCTGTTTCATAAAATGAATATGCTTCATTTACCTTAACAGAAGTCTAATGGCCGGAGACCCACCTCTTACAAGAGAAAAAGGTAAGATAAATAAGTCAAATTATTTATTCAATTGCCAATATTGCTGAAGGCAAGCCCAGTAACAGATTAACCAAGTTAAATATCTCCTCCTTCCCACCTTACTATGACTGTACTTGGGTGGGCAAGTTAAAACTGATCTTTCTATTCCTACACTAGTCTGTGGGACTGCAAGTGAGAGTGCTAAGTATAAATGACACTAAACTTTGGTCAATACACTATGTGGCACAAAAGTATGTGGACACCCCTCCAAATAATTGAATTTAGGTGAGTCACCTATTGTTAATGGGTGTATAAAATCAAGCACTTAGACATTCAATGCCATTGTACAAACCTTGGCAGTAGAACGGGTCATCCTGAAGACCTCAGTGACCTTAAACACCGCAATGTCATAAATCAGTACATGAAATTTCTGCTCTGCTAGATCTGTCCCAGTTAACTGTTAAGTGATATTATTGTCAAGTGGACATGTCTAGGAGCAACTACAGCTCAACCACAAAGTGATAGACCATGAAAACTCATAGAGTGGGATCACCAAATGCTGAAGCCAATAGCATGTAAAGGTCGCCTATCCTCTGTTGAGTCACTCAAACCAATCTACCTCTGGAAGCAACATCACCACAAGAACTGTGTATCAGGAGCTTCATGAAATGGGTTTTGAGGGCAGAGTAGCTGCATAAATGCCAATTATCAGCTGAAGTGAGTGATGTAAAGCACACCACCATTAGACTCTGGAGCAGTGGTAACTTGTTCTTTGGAATGAATAATTGCACTTCAGTATTTGGCATTCTACAGGATGAATCTGGGTTTGGTAGATGCCAGGAAAATGCTACCTTGTGGGCTGCATAGTGCCTACTGTAAAGTTTGGTGGAAGAGGGATAGTGTTCTGGGGCTGTTTTCCAGGGTATTAACTAGACCTCTCAGTTCCAGTAAATTACTATTAATACTACAGCATAAACAGACATTTAAGACAGCTGTGCACTTCCAACTTTGTGTCAACAGTTTGAGGAAGGCCCTTTTCTGTTATAGCATGATTGAGACCCTCTGCACAAAGCTAGGACCAAAATACAGTACATGGTTTGATGCGGAACAACTTAAGTAGCCTGCACAGACCCCTGACCTTGGCTCTACTGAACACCTTTGGGATGAACTGGAATGGTGATTGTGAAACAGGTGGTCTTATCCAAAATCAGTACCTGACCTCACAGGTCCCCTTTTGGATTAATGTGCATACTGTAAATTTTCTCACACACACTCAAAAATGTTATTGAAAGCCTTTCAAAGAAGCATGGAGGCTGTTATAGCTGAAAAGGGGTCAACCAACTCCATATTAATACTCTTGATTTTGGAATGGGATGTCCACTGTCCAATGTTTCATTTTAACTTAATCCTGATACTCTGTATGTTCAATTCATCATAATAACTATTCATAGTGGCTCTAAAATCCATACTGACCACTACTCTCTCTTCTGTTTCTTTTTCTGGTTTCTTTGTGGTGCCATCACCACCTACTCAAAGCATCATGATGCTCCAACAATGATGGATGGATTAAAAGCCAGAAGTCTACATGACCATCATCATCATGTCCTTCCGTGAGAACCCTAAATCCAAAGAGGACTGTTTCATTTATGTTAGGTTGACTGCCCAGAGGGGACTGGGCAGTCTAATGGTCTGGAATCCCTACAGATTTTATTTTTTTCTCCAGCCGTCTGGAGTTTTTTTTTTTTTTCCTGTCCACCCTGGCCATTGGACCTTACTCTTATTCTATGTTAATTAATGTTGACTTATTTTATTTTCTTACTGTGTCTTTTATTTGTCTATTTTTCATTATGTAAAGCACTTTGAGCTACTTTTTGTATGAAAATGTGCTATATAAATAAATGTTGTTGTTGTCCAACAACCACATACAGGTGTGATGGTTAGGCGTTCACAAGCTTTTGGCCATATAATGTATTAGGAATTTAAAGATATTTCTAGTCATATGTTTTCTGAAAAACATTTTTGTGTTTTTAATTTGTAGCATGGGAAACATCACCTTAAACTTATGAACTTCTATACCAAAGGCTTTATTATCTGCCAGATAGACAATGAAGAATCATAAGAATATGACACATCTAGCAGAAGTTGATAAAATAATAGAATAAATAAGGTGTTTTGAGCTATATATCTCATTCAAAGTTGAGAGGTTATCCTAGAATAATTTCACAGTGAAGGGCATCATTGTAATCATAGTCGGCTACTGTCTGAAGTTGAGGGTGATCTCTAAAAATCATTTTGAAGCTTAAATTAGGGCAGGGTAAGACTGGAAGTGAATTAATCTTGATCCATATAAAATAAAAGGGTGAAAACTTTATTAGATAATGAGATGAATGCATATTAAACGTTTATGACTTCCTGAAAACTGTAAAGCAAGAGATTAGTCTGTTTCCTGGTCTTCTAGTTTACTATATAAAATAATCTATGCGTCTAAGATATTTCTAGATTATATTTTTGTGGTCAGACTCACCCTTAGTCTTTTAAAAGTTAACTCCATCAGATTGATGATCACTTTATGTAATCTCTGTCATTAGGTTCAAATATAATCAATCAAGCCAACATTGAAAAACCTGCAGACAAGGTAACTAAAGTAGCTGGGAGCCATCCAGGCTCTTGATTTTTAATACTTTTGTCAGTTGGAAAACTTCCAAAGCACAATACCTCTCTGTAATCAGAATACAGAAAGAGTACAACACTATGTAATGAGGTTTCTTTCACTCTCTGTTAAGTGACATCTGCCCCAACTACCAAAGTGCCATTTGGGTTTAGCAGAAGCCCTTTACAGTCAAACTGAGTAGCACAAAGATGGGGTGTAAAAGTCAAATTCCTTTATGAGAACGCCTTCCCCTCTGTAAAGGAAATAACAAGGCATGTTAATTGTCTGGGTTTGGAACTCAACACCTCCTGAAAAACACGGCACTGACTGACTTCCCTTAGGACCTAGACATGCTTAATGATAAAACAACATTATATAAAAAGTTAGTTAAAGGCAGTCAGTGGTTGCTGAAAATGTCTCAATTTCAATGCTTTTATTATGGAATTCAGCCACTAATATATGTACATGACTAATGCATTAGGGCAGTCTCCTGGGACTGACGTTTAGTGCCAGTTGTTTTATATAAAAGTGCAAAAATCAAAATACTAATTAAAATACTTTCAGCTTGTACATACTGTATATGGTGTGATTAGACTTGCAGCTGTTATAACTTAACAGATCCTTAAATTGAGTGATTCTAAGCTCAAACAGATTGGTTTTCAGTAACAGTGATTTTCAATTTTATTGCTATTAAACTCAAGATACCATATTTAAAGGTAAAACTGCAGGATGTAAAAGACACTTTATAGTCAATTTCTGTAATTCCTGAAGAGATTTCTCGGTGATTAACGTATCTGTTATCTCTCCTCTGTAAATAAGATGACTGCCGTGGCACAACTGGACTCGTGGCCCTAAAATGCAAAGTGTAAACAAAATAATTAAAATAATTTATTTAATGCAGTATGAAAGATGACGTTAATTGCATTGCCAGCTACCATTTTGTGCATAATTTCTCCTTGTGCAACATTTTTATATTCTCCATATCTTTATATTTGATTTCTTTATCTTACAGAATGTATCATAACAGTCTCATGTAATATTTTGACATAGTTCACTCTATCTCATCATGATATCTGGGCTAGGGGTACAAGGGATTCTGGGGGTCTGATATTCTAAAACAGGACACCCACTATGAGATCCACAGAAGATTGATCTAGGACTACCACTTGTAGCCCTCCAAGCCAATAGTGGTTTCTGCAGCTACTAGAAGAGAGGATATCAGTTCACATCCAGCTGCACCCTTTGATGGGTGCCTAACCGGACTGAACCCAGTGAGATTTTTCTATTAAAAGGAGACTTTACATTGCTCTGCATGAGCACTGTTAACCTTTAAGAAGCTATATTGGCTGTCAGGGTTTGGTGAGAATAAAGTCAATGTCACATTACCCAACGTCTAGTCGAAGGGTATATCAGACTTGCCAAGTGACGTAGCTGATCTCTTTGCTGGGTATGTCAAATTTAATGACTACATGCCCACTTTCCAGCACAGTCAGGCTTACTCCTTTTTCTGAGAGCCAATAGAGCACTAGGTGCTGTACGAAGTGTTAACAGGTATGTCAGGTTCAGCTACAATCTCATCCCATTTTTTTATATTTTCCATTCTTTCTTCGGTATGTAAAATATGAAACAATCACCAGTTAAGTCGATGTTCTTTTTCTGAGGTCCCAAACACCCACGTTCCTTACTCTGTATCACTGCATTATATATTTTGTACAATACTTCCAGGGAGCATTCATTGGTTGTCAGCTCTCATGCACACAGAGCCCACCTGTAAGGCTAAAGACAAAATGAAACCTGTTTGAGCTGTGGACTAGTTGGAGTGAGTCTTTAGGTATGTCACATTACATGAATGGCTTCAGTGGTGCATGCCACTGACAACCTCCAACTCGATAAGTTTATGTAAATGAAACTTGCTTGAAATTCTTCACAATGTGACAAGACATTTAATAAAAACCCTTTTTAATATAATTGTTGTTTTCTTTTTGTCATTTTTTAACGCACTTAATCCGCACCAGGTTTATGAGAGCCTATCTCAGATAGCATAAGGCACAGAGCAGAATCAAACCTTGGACAGGGGTGCCAGTCTATTGCAGGGTGAACACTAACATCCACCAAACACATATGTGCCAATTTAGTGCCACCAGTTCACCTAACATGCATGTCTATGGATAATGAGATTTAATTGGAGCACACAAACTCCATGTAAGGAGGATCCGGGACATCAATCTGGGTCTCCTTACTGTGATGTAGCAGCTTCATGTGCCATCATGCAGCCCTTTTCTTTTTGTGTTGGTCCTTATTTTTAATATGTGCTCTCACACATGTGAGATAAATGTTTCTGTAGGAAAGAAGTTATAAACCCTACAAAGTGGTGGTCCAGCCTTTAATGTCAAACTGTTGGGTTCACTTTTTTACACTTTGCAGGGGGTCCAGGATACCTGGGTGTACATGGATCTTGTGGATTCTTGTGCCAGTCGCTGCCTCGCCAACAACTTTCTGATCCCCTTACACTGACATTCATGGTAACTGGCAAAGTCCCTGTAAACCTGTTACAGTGTTTATGATAAAGAGTGTTGTCCAAGCTAGGCTGTCCCAGTATGACTGTGCACCTGCAGTGAATTTAGGTGGGAGGATGTATGGTCTGATGGGATAAAAACTTTAGGAAAGGGTCATCATTTCAGAAGCTCATATTCTATGTTTAGTCAACCATTTTTATGCCTGCTTCCTGTTGAAATTCTAAATTCAGTATTGTGTGTCATTAAAAAGTCAAAGATTTACTTCCCAGTTTTAAGAACTGTAAAACCATAATTACCTAATCACACATGGTCTATTATTTAATCATTTTAATGAGAATATATTTAGCATGACAACTAAAAAAAAAAAAAGAATCTGTACTTGAGTTTGCATCAGGTGTGACACCTAAATAACTCAAGCATATTGCTTTATCATCAGTACCACCAGACTTCTGTCATATGAGCACACGCACCCTGCTATTAAATTTCAATTTTGAATATCCAGAGTGAGGGTCACTCACTCTAGCCTGATAAATTCCACTTCACAGTATATTATTTTCTCTCTGAAGAAGGACCTACTGAGTTAACATCCTTTTTTCTTTGCTATTGAAATTTAATTGGGGGCATTCCTGTATAAGTAGCTTTCAACCAAGACCATAAAGTTCATATTTAATTTCCATCCCCGTAATTGAATTCTAATCTAAATGAAAATTCCCACATTACAAGAATATTTTAAATATGGCACTCCATCTAACAACCAAATCTGTAAAACCTCTAATGGCAAATGTAACGAGTTAGAGCTATACATAACTATTAAGTTCAAATGTCCCCATTATTTAAGCCTCGATTTTAAATACATGCATTCATATCTTTCATTTGGCTAACTCTTTGAGGGACTTTGGAATAACAAATGTTGATTTATATAATAAGACAATCAGTCACAAGTCTTGTTTACTACCCACATAGCTTTTTGTTGCCAAGTGATCAATCAACTAATCAGTCAAACACAACAACAGATGTATTAGCAGTAAGCATCATTAAAAAAAGTAAAGCAAAAAAATCACATAAAGCAAAACAACATCACCATCTTGGTATTAGCTTGATTCTGTTATATGTTGTGATTAGAACATAGGGAGCTGGCTTGACTAGGCCACCCAATTCTCAGAAGCTTCTTCCAGCACCTCCCAGGGAATTCCCACACATGCTATCTGAGAAATATAATCCCTGTAGTGTGTCCTAGGTGTGTGCCTCAGCCTTCTCCCATTGGGCTCTGACTTGTACACTCTCCTGCAGGTGGGATTAAGGGAGTATTTTTAACTGCATGCCCAAATACCATCAACTAGATTCTTTCAAGGTCAAGTTTTTTTATGTAGTTTTGTTTAAGAAATAAAACATTAAATTTGCCTTTTCAGCTGCATTAAGGAACTGATTAAAAAAAAAAAGAATAATAATAAGATCAGTTGCAGTGTGCTCTGAGTTGGGGAGAATCCCATGCTGGTTTGGTTTTAGTAGTTTTGGGTTTAGCGTTGTTGCTGTGGACTAGCAGCAGACTAAGACTAAGCTTAGGTGCAGTGTGCTTCTTGGAGTCTGAGAAGTGGATCAAAGTTGTGTACTAATTTCGACCACCTTGTAAGCAAGTTTAACAGACTTACTATGGCGGGTAATGTTACAAAACAAATTATTCATGCCATAGAGGGTCAACTTCCATCATGATCTAAGGTATGTGGTACCACCCCGGGAAGACAGGGAGTGCTATTGCTAACAGTCTTGTCAGTCTTTTCTCTCACAGCATCAAAAACCCGCTGCTTGAAGGCAACGGAGCCAGAGAAGCCCTGTCCCTTCTGGTCTACCTGAGATAAAAGGAGGACATACCTGGAAGGTGGCAACTCATTTGGACCTAAGAGCACCATTTGTCAGGGGTATCTCTAGACATGAAAATACCAGAGAAAGCCTATAGAGGGTTAACCATTTTGTTAATAATTAAAAGTGGTTTGTAGTTCTTTCCTGGGTTCCAGCATACATAACAGCACTACAGTACCTAAGTATTATATTTATTTATAATACTTTTCAGTCGTTATTTGTACCTCTTTCTCCAGAACAATGAGGGGTGAATGTATATGTTTCTGAATCTTAAATTCAAATATAATTTATTTAGTCCTTTTGACATTCACTGTAAAAGATACTTCATATTGCAGTAATTTACTTAACCAAACAACTTGGTTAACACTTGTTTACCTAAACTCTGCAAAAAAATGTGTTCTCTATGAACACCCTACTTTTCATGACATACGCAAAGAAACTCATATGTCCTAATCACCTCACCAATTGCCCGCCGATAACCGGTTTTGTTTTGCAAATGTGTCAATTAGTGGCGCTTTCCCTGCATTCACCCATTCTGCAATGCTCAGCCAAAGCCATCATACAGACACAATTTTCACTATCCCCAGATAATGATTTTAATAAAACAAACTTCAAATTCAAAATATATTTTGTAACATCAAGGGTTATGGAGGAACATGAAAATGTCCTGACAAAAAAAAAAAAACATATTAAAACACCAAACTGGTCTTTGTTTCCCAAAATCATCATAATGCTAAGAACATCATAAAATCCATTTTGAGATTGATCATTAATTTACAATTGTTTCACAAACTCCATCATATATCTAAAGTTGTAAGCTAAATCCAAGTTGTTAAACACTATGTGCTTCTTAAATGGGCTCCCTCTCCTGCCAACCATGTTCACGGGTAGCAGTCCCTGAACGCTGAACACTGAACGCATTAAATTTCAGATTATTTTTATGAAATTGATAAAGAATTCATAGAATGACATATTACAAATAAATCCTTAAGTCATTTAAATAATTTAGGTAGTTATTAATTACACATTTATAAGTTAATTTTCTGTCTTTATAAGTTTTGAAGAAACATTGTTCTAACTTTGCATCTTGCTCTCTTAGCAGATATTTTATGTGTAATTGATTATTTGGAGAAGTGGGCAAAAAAGAAAGGGGTAGGAGGGGAACTGGGAGTTGATAAGTGTGGATTGAGATAGTACAGCTACACAGAATGCCCATAAAGAAGAATATGCCTTGAATACTGTGTGCGTGCGCCAAAGACCACCATCTCACAAAATCCATACTTACACAGTATTTAAATTAGACCGGTGGGCTGTAACTGATTCCCATTCATACACACAGCCTCTTGTAGCCTCCACATACCTGCCATAAAAGTTCTTTGCATTGAACATTTAGGTGATTTTGCAATAAGTAAGGGCTTTAAATAGATATTATGGCAAGGTGCCTTAGGTGAACCCAATGTCTTCAATTTGCTAATTCAAGAGCGTGTCAAAAGGGAAGAAGTAATGTGCTTTGTAGTGGATGACTATTGGGTATTAGTGTGTATCCCCTCATGCATACCTGTTGACATCTGTAACTAATCCTCAGACTGCAGTTTGTGAGACTCAAGGACTGAATTTCTTGATATGGATCCAGTGAGGAGAACTGAAGCACCACGAGGAGGAGAACTGGAGCACCACAAGGAGCAGTCCTGTCTCCACACTGTACACCTCAGACTATACATATAATGCATAGCCATGTCATTTGCAGAAATTCTCAAATGATTCTGCACTTTTTTGATAAAGAGGAGGACACTGAGGTTAGGAGTCAGGTACAGAAGTTTGTTTCTTGGTACAAAAAGAATTGTCATCTTAACATGAGCAAACCTAAGGAACTAGTTATTGACTTTCACTGCACCAAAGAATGTCTACATCCGTTCACTAATCAAGGAGTGGATGTAGAGGTCGTCCACTCCTCTTAGTACTTGAAGGTTCACATTAATGATAGGTTGGACTGGTCCCAGAACACAGAGGAAATATATTAGAAAAAGCAGAGCAGAATCTTTTTCCTTAGGAAACTGTGGGAAGTGACATCCTTCACATCTACAACTCTGTGACGGCCAGTGCAATTTTCTACACTGTGGTGCATTTATTTGAGAAGTAAACAAACTGTACACTGCCCAAAGGAGTGTGGGAATTTCTGATGAATATTGGAATATATCAACTTCCTTTAATTGGTTAGGAAAAATAATATTATATAAATTAAACATACTGCATTTATACAAAAAATTTATAAATTGCTACCAGGCTGTCTAGATGGTGTCTGTGTGCCTGAAAGCAAGTAACATAGGTTGCTGTTGGAAAGGGCACTTAGTGAACAGCAGCACTGTGCTGTCATCTAAAGGAAGAACAGGCTTTTCTTTTGAAAGGTGTGTTTTTCTTTTATTGTGTGCCTGCCATTTCTTTTGTGTTCATCTTAGAAACACTTTGTACCTGAATTTATGCATATTTATGCACTTTGTCGTATTTGATTATTAAATTGTGATGTCATCTTTATTGAATATTACTTCATTTTACTGAAGGGCCACAAACAAAAACATACAGGTATAATGTTGTTATTATTAGATCAACTGCTTTTAAATTGACTTGCTTTTTTTGTAGGCAACTTTAAGGGTGGGAGTTAACTCTTTTTTTTTTTTTTTTTGGAAAATACAACCCTGGAGAAACATTAAAATAGACTAGGTTCTGACAGAAAGAAGTCCACTGTGTTGGCTGGGATTGGCTCCAGCAGACCCCTGTGACCCTGTGTTCGGATTCAGTAGGTTGGAAAATGGATGGATGGATGGATATTTTTTTAATGTTTCCATCACTGCTGTTCCTTTTCTTCATTTGTTTTTCATATAGCATTTGTACTTTTTGTTTTGTGAAAGGGTCGATATTCTTTTTAATGTTTATCATCTATACTTCTTATGTAAAATATAACAATAAAAATGTATCATACCAAAGTCCACCATACATTATATAAATGTTGAACATTATCCAGACCCAGCATCATACCACTGAATACAGTAGGAGGTCAAACCTTGTCTTTCTGGTAAATTTGACCTCCTTCTTCTTATTCGTCTTCTTTCGTCTGCTCTCATTAGGGGTTGCCATAGTGGATCATCTTCTTCCATATCTTTCTATCTTCTGCATCTTCCTCTGTTACACCCATCACCTGTATGTATTCTCTCACCACATCCATAAACCTTGTCTTAGGCCTTTCCTCTTTTCCTCTTATCTGGCAGCTCTATCCTTAGCATCATTCGCCCACAATACCCAGCATCTCTCCTCTGCATATGTCAAAAACAATGCAATCTCACCTCTCTGACTTTGTCTCCAAACCGTCCAACCTGAGCTGACCCTCTAATGTACTCATTTCTAATCCAGTCCATCCTCATCACACCCAGTACAAATCTTAACATTTTTAACTCTGCCACCTCCAGCTCTGTCTCCTGTTTTTTGCTCAGCGCCATCGTCTCCAACCCATATAAAAAAGCTGGTCTTACTACCATTCTGTAGACCTTTCCTTTCACTCTTGCGGATACCCGTCTGTCACAAATTACTCCTGACACTCTTTTCACCCACTCAACTCTTCCTGCATTCTCTCCTTCACCTCTCTTCCACACTCCATGTAACTCTGTACTGCTGGTCCCAGATATTTAAATTCTTCACCAACTCTACTTCCTGCATTCTCACCATTCCTTTGACCTCCCTCTCATTTACGCATATGTATTCTGTCTTGTTCATACTGACCTTCCTTCCTCTCCTCTCTAGAGTACATCTCCACCTCTCCAGGGTCTCATTGACCTGCTCCCTACTCTTGCTACAGATCACAATGTCCAATTTACAGTTAAATGACAATACAGACCATAGTTTCTCAGGATCAATGTTTCAAATGCAGCTCTCCATCTTATTGTCTTTCATCTGTACTGAATGCTATTTTCCTCCATTCTCCTGGATGTCTCTGTGAACAGCAAAGTCAGCTCTAGCACTTTGACTATTACAAATATGCTTGTCATTGACTGCTTAGCTTTTGCATCTAAGCCTGAAGCATGCAAATTGCTTACAACTGGAATTAGCAGTGTAATTTATTGAAAAATATAGCTTTTTATCTCTAGATCCCATGAGACAAAGGAGTGTGCCACATCAATAAATGAATAACCATGCACATGCATTTGCAAACTGATTATCTATGCCAGTTATCACATGAAATACATCAAAGTTTTAAGGCACTTCCTTAATAAGAAAGTCTATACGCTTTGTTCTGGGTATTTATTACACTGGTGACTCCTTGGTGAACTCAGGCTAAGAAAAGAAATGTCACTTCTATACATACTGTACTGGCCAATGACAGATCAAGTGTTACAAGTCACCACAGAGGACTGGTGATGTTGGGTTTGATACTCCTGTTGGGGAGTGAGTACATTCAGCCCATTAAAGCTTAAGAATATGTTAGCACACCATTTTTAATTCTAAATGGCAATCATGTTGATAGCCATGTAGAAAATCAAGATTGACTGATTTTCCTACAATGTGGTACAACTAAAACAAAAATGGAGGTGAAGATTGGAAACTCTGAGCTACAACCATGTTGCTTTGCAGGGGGCAAATTTTAAATTTAGTTTATTTGTTTCTTTAATGCATGCTGCAAAACAGCCGTTGGGTTTGAGTCAGAGTTGTTGCGCTAGCTAAAGTTTATTTTGTATCTATGAGTCATTTAGTTATTATTAAAATAAAAATGTTCACATCATTTTATTAATTGTTTTTTGTTTTACCTTGTCTTTGAATGATTTTCTTTAATGCTGTTTTTATTAATTATCTCGCTATTGTGCATCTTCTAAAGTTTCTGTGTAGTGTCTCTGTTATCTGACCTGTTTCCTTCATATTGAGTCCAAGGTAGCAGGCCAGCTTATGGACTGTCCCAGGAAATATTTAAAGAGTTCAGCATTGATTGTTTTTAGTTCTTGACTGATAGTTTCTAGTTAATTCTTGATTCTTGCTTCATTTTCCCTGTGCTGGATTGGATTTTCAAGTTTTGCCCACTGATTCTTGAATAAGGTACTATCTTGGATTTTGTATAGATTTGTCTTTTTTTTTTTGCTAAATGTATGCCCAATGTTTTTGATTTTAAGGTACAGTGGAACCTCGGTTCACGAATGTCTCGGTACACGTATTTGGTATTTGGCCGGCTTGTCATCCCGACCAATACCCCCAGGCCGCCAGATTGAGCTCTCCCTGCAGTATGTAGGTGCCCCGAAGACCAGCAGGGAGTCATGGACTTTGTAGTTTTTATCCTCAGCCCTGCTGGGTACCATAGGGACCGCAAAAGGGAGCTGCAGGGAGGACCAAAGACTTCTTTGTGCCCTATAATCCGGAAGTGCGTCAAAGGAAGAGCGACGTGCTTCCGGGGTGAAGAAGAAGGACTTGTACCTGACCCGGAAGTGATATTGAATCACATGGACTGGGGATTGGGAACACTTCTGGGTCACTTCCGGCGAGCTGAGCTGGGTGGAAGGGTGGCAATGCATCTGGGAGTTGGATGATTGTTTATTGTATATTATTGTGATTTGTTTATGAATATAGTAGAGGAGAGGGTGCTTTGTGCACTGTGGCAATTTAATAAAGTCATCTTTTGGACTTTTACCTGGTGTCTGGAGTCGTGGACAGGGGTTCAAGGGAGCGATAGTGCCCCCTAACTGTCACAGCGTACAAATCGGATTACGACCAAAAAGTTCACCAAACCTTTGCCTCGGTTCACGACCACACACTGGGTATACGAACAAGCCAGTTTCCCTTTCAGTTTGTACATGTTCAGTCTCTCTCTGTGCATTTCCTGTGCAGTGAGCAAGCGAGCAAGCACACACACACACACACACACATACACACACACACACACACACACACACACACACACACACACACACACACACACAGAGGCTCACGCGAGACAGAAGCACACACACAGGCGCGTGAGAGAGAAGTGCACACACACACACGCACACACACACATGAGAGAGAGAGGCGCACAAGAGAGAGGCACACACACACACACACATGCGCACGATAGAGAGAGGCACACACACACAGGCACTCACTAGAGAGAGGCACACACACACAGGAGTGCACTAGAGAGAGAGACACACAGGCGCTCCAGGCTCGCGAAAGAGAGACACACACACACACGAAAGAGAGAATGAGAGAGGGAGGGCTGGACTCATAAGGTAGAAAAGGCTTGTTTTTGTTTTCAGTTCTGTTTACAGAGATTGGTTCATAGCGTGCATTGTGGCAATGTTAATTTTCTTGGTGGTTTATTAAATTATGGATTTTTCAAATGTTCATTTTTTTCCCTGTGCTTAAAACTCATTAAAAAAGTGTTTTTAGCGGTTCCTAGTACTATAGCGCAAACTATTGCAGTGTTAGTTTTCTTTGTTGTTCAAGGTTTTCTCAGTGTTATTCAATGTTTTTATATTAGTTTACTATTACACTGTGCATTCTATGGTATAATTAGCTATATTTGTGCTTAATAACTAAAAAAATATGTATATATTTAGATAGATAGATAGATAGATACTTTATTAATCCCAAGGGGAAATTCACATAATCCAGCAGCAGTATACTGATACAAAGAAACAATATACAGTTTGTATGGTCTGGAACGGATTCATTGTATTTACATACAGTCCTATGGTGGAAATTGCTTCGGTTTACAACCAGAGTTTCGGAACGAATTATGGTCGTGAACCGAGGTTCCACTGTACTTTGTTTAGTGTTTTGGATTTGAGTTTTCCTGTTTTTTCTCTGTCTAATTTTTGTGAACCTCTGGTTAATTTTGAGCTTTTAACAGCTTCAGCCATATTTCTGGTCCTGTGTCGGTCACAGGCAACCTTTTGAACAGGGAATAGGCTGCCTAGGGTGAGGTCATATCCACAGCCCAGACCTGAATTAAGAGTAGATCTTGCCTTTTTTTCTCCAATTTTTTTAAGGCCTGCAATCTCTTTGACCTTTGTGAGTTGTGGGACCAAAACAACAAATTCATTTTCTGTACTTCCCCTCTGCAAAACTTGTAAACATGGATCACATATCTTTTATACCATACATACCAGGTCCATTCTACCATTTAGTTACGCTAGCAGGTTACCTAAGGTAAAATTTGGGGAGTGGCATTTTTATATTAATACAAACCCTGACTTATGAATACATGGATTCAAAGCAACTGTCTGATTCCTATTAATTCTGTCATATTATTTTTATATCATTTTTGTATACAAATTATGTTTGATCTTAACATATAATGACCTACATGAGCCCTTTACAAGTAGTCTTCCAAATCCTTAGGATGCACTATACTTTACAAAAGCTCTCGTTACAGTGAATATCCTTATTTTTTTATTTCCTTCAGATTAAAGTTCATAGCTTAGTTCTGATTTAGTACTTTTTCTTCTTCAGCCAGTTTTTCTTTATTTTATATTCTACCCCTATTCCAACAGTTGGTTTATGCAGAGTTTGAGTACATACATGTATTTTTCTCTCTGTTCCTTCCTTTATTTTGCAGATACAGTGAAATGTGATTGTGAACAGTTTCAGAAGAATTATTTTAGCTGACTGCTATAAATCCGGACAATATTTAAACACACCAGATAAAACACTCCAAGGTTGGATTTCTGCCAAAATACTGGTCAGTATACACTTTACAACCTTGGCATATATTGAATGGAATATTTAATGCAATGTATATTGTGCCTGTTTGGTTACTATAATCAAATTTAATATTATATATTATTAATGTGAATAATTTGTGAAACTAGAATCCTTATGATTCATATAATTTTCAGCAGTCTAATCAGTGAAGAGTGAACTAGCCGAAACAATGGATTTATTAAAATTGTTTCTAAGTTTGCAAAGATGAAGTCAAGAAAAAAAAAAAGTTTTGAATTTCAATTATTTAACCATTAAATGTATTATTACCTTTATAAACTGTTATTCTATTATTGAAATCAAAACTACCATCAAGTAACTAAACTATTTTACATTAGAGGGTCAGCTCAGGGTTAACGGTTTGGAGACAAAGTCAGAGAGGCGAGATTGCGTTGGTTTGCACATGTGCAGAGGAGAGATGCTGGGTATATTGGGAGAAGGATGTGAAGGATAGAGCTGCCAGGGAAGAGAAAAAGAGGAAGGCCTAAGAGGAAGTTTATGGATGTGGTGAGAGAGGACATGCAGGTGATGGGTGTAACAGAGCAAGATATAGAGGACAGGAAGATATGGAACAAGATGATGTTCAGTGGCAACCCCTAATGGGAGCAGATGAAAGAAAAGAAGATTATCATATTATATTATTACTTATATTTATATATTATGTTTGTGTTGTTAAAAATGTTGTAAATAATATATACTCAGTTCAAAAATGCTGCATCAAATTTACATTCATTTACCTAATTCCTGTAGTAAACTGCTAGCTTTCTTTGCCATCATTTACTAAGAATTGTGAAATTCATTAAAACAAATGCAGTACATACTGTACCTATAGTTCACATGAAATATACAGTATATATGAATGTGAATATATAAATCAGTTCATATTGTGAAGTACCAGATTACCAACAAAATGAAATATAATCAAAACTATATTAAAAAGTATAATTGCAATAATAGAAAGCGTCATATGATTCGCCCTGTATGGCTCCAATTATAGCTTTGCCTAGAACAACAACAGATCAGCATCATCTGACCTATTTACCCACTGAAATACTGGGTGCAAGGGAAGAAACAACCTTGGACAACTACTCCACCACAGGGTACCCTTGGTCATACTGTTATATCTATGGGCAATAATATTGTAATAATAAAAGGAAGAAGAAGGAGACAGGTTCAAAGTAGTAACTAACAGGTCCTTTACTAAGATTGTTCCCAGAGTACACGTTACACAGCTTTATTATTAGTCTCTACCTCCTAATAGCTCTCCAATACCCATAATCCCTTATTACTACGGAATCCCTAAAAGCCCAGACTTACAATATACTACATATTCCTCCCCCCTTAAAATTGTAAATGCAGCTAACATAACAAACAACATCTGCTATTAGAAACAGGAATATCAACATGAAACAGAACACATACTGTTGTCAATGCAATTACATTCTAACAAAAGAGAGCAGTTAAGCAACCACTACATCCAGCTAACATAAGGTATTATTCTGTACCTTTTTATCTCCATATACATATACATATATATATATTTACTAATAAAAGGCAAAGCCCTGACTGACTGACTGACTGACTGACTGACTGACTGACTGACTGACTGACTGACTGACTCACTCACTCACTCACTCACTCACTCACTCATCACTAATTCTCCAACTTCCCCATGTAGGTAGAAAGCTGAAATTTGGCAGGTTTATTCCTTACAGCTTACTTACAAAAGTTAAGCAGGTTTCATTTCGAAATTCTACACGTAACTGTCATAACGGTCGACAACGTCCGCCAAGTTGAACTTTCTTATTAATGGCCCCATCTTCACGAAATTTGGTAGGCGGCTTCCCTGCGCTAACCGAAACCGATGTACTTACTTATTTCGATGGTATAAAGCCACTGTCGGCCACCATATTGAATTTTCCAAACGTCACTAATTCTTCAACTTCCTGTGTAGGTAGAGGGCTGAAATTTGGCAGGCCCATTACTTACAGCTTACTTACAAAAGTTAAGCAGGTTTCATTTTGAAATTCTACGTGTAACGGTCATAACGGTCAACAATGATCGCCATATTGAACTTTCTTATTCATAGCGCCATCTTCACGAAATTTGGTAGGCGGCTTCCCTGCGCTAACCGAAACCAATGTACAGTACATACTTTTTTCGGTGGTATGATGCCTCTGTCAGCTGCCATATTGAACTTTCCAACATCACTAATTCTCCAACTTCCCGTGTAGGTAGAAGGCTGAAATTTAGTACTTATTTCGGTGGTATGATGCCACTGTCGGCCGCCATATTGAACTTTTAACGGAAACCGATGTACGTACTTATTTCATTGGTATGACACCACTGTTGGCCGCCATATTGAACTTTCCAACGTCACTAATTCTCCAACTTCCCGTGTAGGTAGAAGGCTGAAATTTGGCAGGCTCATTCCTTACAGCTTACTTACAAAAGTTTAGCAGGTTTCATTTTGAAATTCTACGCGTAATGGTCATAACGGTCAACAACGTCCTCCATGTTGAACTTTCTTATTTATGGCCCCATCTTCTCGAAATTTGGTAGGCGGCTTCCCTGCACTAACCGAAACCAATGTACGTACTTATTTCGGTGGTATGATGCCACTGTCAGCCACCATATTGAATTTTTCAACAGTCTTTGTTACTTATGGGCCCATCTTCAAGAAATTTGGTACACGGGTTCCCAACGCTAACTGAATCCTACTTACGTACATATATACATCCATAGCCTGTAGCTCGGTCACCATGTGAGGTGGCGTCCCCCATCCCAACGCCTCCCACGTTGTTGGTTGCCTGCCTATATAAGACTGTTCGTCGCTCCAGTCCCTACATTCCCTTCCTTGCTTCGCCACGGGATTCATGTCTCCCTGCTGATAACTACAGCCTTCTTATTTAATCCATGGCTTCTCCGCTGTTTTATTGTTTTTTTATTACGATTATAGTTATTGTGTAGGTATTTTAGCCTTACTTTACATTGTTAAGGTACCCATTTCCTTTATCATTCCAACTGTACCCCCATTAACATTTCCATCGAGGTGATCACCATCGATCAAAGAACTGTCACTTACCGAGTGGTTTCCATGCCTGGAGATGGCACCTGCCTTTTCCAATCTCTTTGTTACATATTGCATGGCCATATCAGGCTCACTCTTGATATCCGGAGGAACATTGTGTCTTATGTATTGAATGACTGGGACAGGTTCAAGGTGTGGACTGATGATGGTACAGGAGATAATTATACTACACAGGAGCACTATAAGAGTGAAATGCTTAAGAAATACTTCACCTATGGTTCTGCATGTGAGTTGATGGCTGCCGCTGAATTGTTCGGTTGTCGCTTTCAAGTGTACCGAAATCGCCAAATATTTTACACCTTTCGAAACCGCCAATGCCTCTTAAACATCTTAGATTCACAGGTGACGATTTCAGTAGTGGACACTTTGATGTTTATGAATGTTTAAACTCTCAAAAGCTGGATGTGAAGTTATCGATAAAACCAGTTATATGCTTACAACGCTTGACAGATGCAGAATGTCTCTTCAACACAAGTCCTACAAATACTGTCGTAATTGAAACAAACCATGAAACTCAAACCGATTATGACAGCAGCAATCCAAGCTGTGAGATTTGAAACAAGATTACTGTTCACATAGCCAACTGTACGTTGCATGCTCAAGAGTAAGCTCAGTGCACAGCTTGGTCATATTACAACCGGAGGGCCGAACTCACAATGTGGTGTACAAAGACATCCTTAACAAATAATTATTGGTATATTTTCCCTCAGTTTAAAAAGGTTTCATTTTCTTCTTAATAAAAATTTTAAGGCAGTACTTCGCCGCAGCGAAGCGCGGGTATTTTGCTAGTATATCATATAGGAGACACACACAGTTATATTTGAGAAGTGAAATGAAGTTTATTGGATTTACAGAAAGTGTGCAATAATTGTTCAAACAAAATCAGGCAGGTGCATAAATTTGGGCACCGTTGTCATTTTATTGATTCCAAAACTTTTAGAACTAATTATTGGAACTCAAATTGGCTTGGTAAGCTCAGTGACCCCTGACCTACATACACAGGTGAATCCTATAATGAGAAAGAGTATTTAAGGGGGTCAATTGTAAGTTTTGCATGGAGGAAAAAGAACACAGCATTCCAAGAAAAACGCCTGCTACCTACAGTAAAATATGGTGGTGGTTCCATCATGCTGTGGGGCTGTGTGGCCAGTGCAGGGACTGGGAATCTTGTCAAAGTTGAGGGACGCATGGATTCCACTCAGTATCAGCAGATTCTGGAGACCAATGTCCAGGAATCAGTGACAAAGCTGAAGCTGCGCCGGGGCTGGATCTTTCAACAAGACAACGACCTGAAACACTGCTCAAAATCCACTAAGGCATTCATGCAGAGGAACAAGTACAACGTTTTGGAATGGCCATCTCAGTCCCCAGACCTGAATATAATTGAAAATCTGTGGTGTGAGTTAAAGAGAGCTGTCCATGCTCAGAAGCCATTAAACCTGAATGAACTAGAGATGTTTTTTAAAGAGGAATGGTTCAAAATACCTTCAACCACTCATTGGAACCTACAGGAAGCGTTTAGAGGCTGTAATTTCTGCAAAAGGCGGATCTACTAAATATTGATTTCATTTCTTTTTTGTGGTGCCCAAATTTACGCACTTGCCTGATTTTGTTTGAACAATTATTGCACACTTTCTGTAAATCCAATAAACTTCATTTCACCTCTCAAATATCACTGTGTGTGTCTCCTATATGATATATTTACCTGACATTTTTTATCGTAACAACCAACGATTTATACAGGAAAATAATGACTATTAACAAGGTTGCCCAAACTTTTGCATCCCACTGTATATATATATTGTGGTGTTTATTCTTCCCCAAAGAAGACAGCACAAACAAAAACAAAGTTTTGGGGACCGTCCCCATATATTGTCATCCAGACAATAAAGAATGCAAATGATTCAGAGTTTCAAAAGTAAAACAGTGAACAACTTTCTTTGACAAAAATGGCAGCTTTATACAGAACAGGATTATGGTACAGGAAATGGTTGGCAGGAAGTGACGTTGGAAACAGGAACCGGAAACAAAGTCATCATGATTAGACGGAAGTGAGGTGGGTTGATGGAGCCGGAAGTGACGTCATCATGGTTGGCTGGAAGTGACATCGTTGCGGCCATTTTGGAACCTGGAAGTGGAGGAACTATTTTTCTTCAGGTGTTCTGTTGACCAAAAGAGATTTGGGTAAGTACCACGTGATAACCCTCTATCTCACGATGTTTCACTCACCTCTAGGCTCTTTGTCTGTCTCCTAATCGCACATGTGTGACAATATATATACAGTTTTATAAGTTAAGATGGTCAGGAGGCTTCCTGCTTCTAAGAGGGTTATGTCGTACAGTTGATGTGTGTTCATCCCCTTAGGCAGCCTCAGGTAACCGTAGCATCAGCAGGAATTGAAACAGGAGAGTCAGGTGGTATCCCCGGCTGGCTTTGGGTCAACTCACTAGTACTTGGTTCCTTAGACGTTTCTGTGTTACCGGCTGCTTCATCAGGTATAGTGCGTAATAACTGTTCAACATGTTGTCTCCATGTCTGGAGGTCTCGTGTGTATACCTTATAAAAGACAGGTCCAGTCTTTTGAAGAATGGTTGCTGGTACCCATTTCTCAGTGGTAGAATAGTTACGAGCAAGGACAGCATCTCCACTGAAAAACTCACGATCTTTAGCCCGCTTGGCACGTTGTTTTACTTGATCGTGCTACTTATCATAAACTCTCATTTGAGTGTTAGCTGGTCTCAACAAATCAAGACGTGTTCTCAGATGCCTTTTTAGAAACAGACCAGCTGGTGACATACCTGTTGTTGCATGTGGTGTGTTAAGATATTTAAGAAGAAATGTATAAAGACGTTGCTTGAAAGGTGCTTCACTTTTGGATGCTTTAAGAGCATGTTTAAGGGTTTGCACCATTCTTTCAGCCAGGCCATTAGTAGAAGGATGATAAGGGCTGGATAGGAGATGTTTAATACCATTGCCTTTTAGGAATACTTCCATTTCTTGGGACACAAAAGAAGGCCCATTACCTATCATGATCTGCTCTGGCAGTCCAAAACGTGCAAACATCACTCTTAAGGTTTGGATCGTCTTTTCTGATGTGATGGCGGGCATGATAGTGACCTCAGGCCACTTAGAATGTGCATCCACTGCGACCAGAAGCATAACACCCTCTACAGGTCCTGCAAAATCTAAATGAACATGTTGCCAAGGACTGGCAGGCCATTCCCATGGATGCAATGGTGCTGGACGGCATATTTCTGAGGCCTTGACATGATGAACATGAAATTGCCTTTTCCCCAATATCATGATCAAGTCCAGGACACCAAAAATAACTCCGGGCAAGCTCTTTCATTCAGACTATGCCACAGTATGCAAGATGTAACTCATCCAGAATGGGTTTCCTCAACCTTTGTGGCCTAATTACTTGCATGCCCCACATGAGGCATCCTGCTGTCACATATATCGCCTTTCCCTGTGAAAGGTAAGGTTGAACATCAGTCAGTGCATTAAGGGTGCTACGGTCCTGCCCTCTAAGAATGCAGTTGAGTAATTTTGAAAGTGTGTAATCACCCTCTGAATGCCTGTATTTGATCTCATAATTGTGAGCTCCAAGGAGCAATGCCCAGCACTGAAGTCTGCTTGCTGCCATAGATGGTACACCAGTATGTGAGCCAAAAATAGATGTGAGAGGTCGGAGGTCTGTTAGCAGGGTACATTTTCGACCAAAGAGGTAAGTGTGGAATTTTTTTATTCCAAAAATGATGCTTAAAACCTCATTTTCAATTTGAGGATATTTAGTTTCAGTTTTACTCAATGTTCTTGACGCAAATGCAATTGGTCGCTCCTTACCTATTGACATAATATGCGACACAACAGCCCCAACACCGTAAGGGGATGCAACGCAAGCTAACTGAATTGATAAGGATGGGTCAAAATGTGTTAAAACTCTTTTATCAGCCAGCGCAGCCTTGGCTTTGCTAAATGCTGTTTCACATTACTGTGACCATTTCCAGGGTCTACTCTCACACAGCAACTCATGGAGTGGTTTCAACAATGTTGCTAGCTGTGGAATAAAATGGCCGTAATAGTTCACGAGACCCAAGAATGATCTCAGTTTGCTGACATTGCTTGGAGCAGGGGCATCTACAATCGCCTTCACTTTTGAACAAGCTCTGTGCAACCAATCAGAATCAATAATATGCCCTAGGTAATCCACAGACATTTTGAAAAAGTCACATTTGTCCTTCTTTACACGCAGCCCATACTTTTCTAGCCTGCTTAAGGTTTTATCCAGATTAGCCATGTGCTCCTTGCCGTCTCGACCTGTGACCAGGATGTCATCCAGGTAACACTGTACCCCTGGTAATCCACTAAGGATCTGATCCATTGCACGCTGAAATAACCCTGGTGTTGAAGTTATTCCAAAAGGTAAGCGACGATAATGGTAGAGCCATTTATGTGTTGCTAAGGTGAGGTACTTTTTGTGAGTCCTCATCTAAATGCATTTGCAAGTTTGCTTGGCTGAGGTCTATTTTACTAAATTTGTTTCCCCCAGCTAATCCAGCAAAAATATCTTCAATCACAGGAAGGGGGTATTGCTTAGCTATGAGTACAGGGTTAACTGTTACCTTAAAGTCCCCACATAAACAGATCCATCAGACTTGACCACCAGAACCACAGGTGTGGCCCACTCAGAATGAGAAACAGGGTCTAGGACTTCTAGTTTGACAAGCCGGTCAATGTCCACATCCACCTTAAGTCTTAAAACGTAGGGAAAACTCCTTGCCATCAAAAATCTTGGTTGACATTTTGGTTGCACCCAGAGTGTCACTTTAATCCCTGTCATACTCCCCAGTTCCTCTTGGAAGGCAGCTTGGTGCTTTCTCAGGACCAAATTCAACTCAGACTGTTCAACAGACACAGCATTCACCTTGGTGCAATCCAACTGTACTTTTTCAAGCTATGATCTGCCCATTAGAGTTGGATAAACCTCTTTTACTATATATATGGGCAAATTGGTTCTTTGCCCATTTAGATCAACCTGAACCTTTGTTTTACCCAACATGGGCACACTCTACTCAGTGTATGTCTTTTTTATGATCTTAGGGTGTTTCAGTGGGAGGTGATTTAATTTTTCCTTAAACAGTTTCTCTGATATTAGGGAGACAGCTGCTCCAGTATCCACCTCCATTTTCACAGGGTGCCCTTCCAGCATGGCAGTAATAGTATATGCTGCTGAGCCTCTTTTTTTATTCAGTGTTTTAATTAGTAGCTCAGCATCAGAATCAGTCTCACTGTCTATTTATGTTTTATTTTCTTCCTGTACCACATGCAGATTTTTCTTTTTACAAGACCAGGTAGCCTTTTTATCTTTCCTAGTTTCCCCCGTGTCTGTGCAATCCTTTCTCTTTGCTTCACATGCTCGCTCCACGTGACTTTTTGTTTTCACAGCTACGGCATATGATTTCTTTTGCCCAGCAATTCACTAGATGGTGATCCATCTTTCCACATATATAACACTGTTTGGTGCACCCTTTTTGTTTGCTTGGGTCTGGTTGAACTCTGTGTACTCTAGCAGATGCCCCTAATTGCTGTGCTTCTTTAGCAGCCAGCTCCATAGACACTGATATCTCAATTGCTTTCTGCAATGTTAGGTTGGCCTCAGTGAGTAATCGCTTCTGAATGCTCTCACTTCTTAATCCGCACACTAGCCTGTCACGTAAGGCATCATCCAAATTAGCACCAAATTCACAATGTTCTGTAAGTTTCTTGAGCACCACTACATATTTAGCAATAGACTCGTCTTCTTCCTGGTTCCGTTTGTGAAACCTAAATCTTTCAGCTATTAATAATGGCTTAGGTGAAAAATTTGATTCCAGTATCCTTACAATATCATTAAATGACTTGTCACCGGGTTTTCCTGACTGTACCAAACTTCTCAGTAGACTAAATGTCCTTGCCCCGATAACGCAAAGAAATGTCGGCACTTTCAAGTCATCGTCAATGGTGTTGGCTTTCACAAAAAACTCAAATTGTTCTGTATAAGCGTTCCATTACTCAACTGAATCATCAAATGGCCCGAAATGTCCCGTTATCATTGCCATTTTATCCCTTGTGCTTATATTCAGTGAATGGCGAAGGAACTTTACCACAGAAATAGAAAAAAAATAAAAGTACTTTACACGTTGCGTAGCAATAGAGGTGCACTTTTAAGTTCGTCACATCCACGTCACCAGTGTTATATCTATGGGCAATAATATTTTAATAATAAAAGGAAGAAGACTGAGATAGTCTACTACTTCCTAGTAGCTCTCCCATACCCATAATCCCTTATTACTACAGAATCCCCAAACGTCCAGACTTACAATATACTACACATACAAACTCTGTTTTAGAGTCACCAGTTAACCTAATATGCACATTCTTCAGATAAAAGAGAAATCTGGAGCACTTAGTGAAAAAAAAACTTAACCAAGAACAGGGAGACTATGAAAACTCATTATACTGTTGTCTGGGCCATTGATTTAAACTAGCACCTTGGAGGTGTGTGGAAGCACAAAAGTGTTGCTAAAGAGTTTGGAAAGATTAATAGTAATTAATTAAAAGTAATTATTGTTTTTGAAATATAAATTTCAGGAAAAGAATAAAAAAAATCAAAGATATTGCTTATATTACAAAATACTTTAAAGGCGCCACAAGAGTCACCATAGTTTTTTGAGTCAACATTCATCCTTAGGTAAAAACATTAGGCTTTGGTAACACCTAAGCACTCAGAGAGAATCTTTTCCAATAAAGCTATGTCTAGGAACATAAACTGTCTGCTTGGCTCACTTGATTCATTCTATGATGCATCTCTCACTGTTTCCTTGATTGCAGAAACATCTCCATTATTTGACAATGGCAAGGGCCAAGGTAGGTGAGGAGTAGCTTCTTCCAATGAAACTAAGGGACATGGAATGCTGGGTTTTCAAGAACCATAAGCGATGTTGCCTCTGAGAATCCTGAGGAGCACATACATTTAAGTTGTTAAAAATTATACCTTCACTGTAAAACAAAACTTAGCAACACTGCGAATAGGATGCTGCCTTCTTAAACCACTGCAATATCTGGATGGGGACATTTCTGAGAGTGAATCTTTATATGATGGAAGAATAAATGCTTCTAATTAAAAAAAACAGCTGTTGGAAGAGTAACAAACTAAATACATAACCTACAGTATAGTAAACTTTTCAAGTCCAAGGAAACCTTTCCAGATGACCCTGGTAATGTGATGTGGAATATTATCATGTTGGAAATAACATATATCAAACATAACCATAAGTTGTGTGTCTAGTTAGGAACAGTGCTTAATACTGTGATGATAAACGTAGATTGATAAGCTCTCAGCAACAGACAGTGTGTACAAGGAAAACACTCCTTGTGACATCCCATTACCCTCACTTTCCTGGCAAAATAAGCCTTTTGTTGGTTCTGCAATCAGATTGGACCAACTAGACTCTTGGATTCTTCACACCAAGCCCGGCTTTCTACTGTTTCTATATCCACTATACACTGAAGGCTTTAACTGGTAAAACTGGGCAAGTTGTCTAATACTTTAACTCTTTCAGGGTGGATGTTGTCTTTTGTCAAAAAGAAGGGGTCGACGCTGGTAATCAACTGTAAGCGGTGGTAAAACCTGCCATTTATGTTTTAGTTAGACTCTCTATGCTAGAAGGAAATTAGCTTCATTAGTCTGACCGAGATTCAATGTTGCTCTTGTGAGTAGCAAGGAGGAAACGGCAAAAATGGCATCAACATCTGGCAGGAAATAAAAGCAAATGTGTAAAGTAAAATATTCTGTGGATGACGTTTTGCATATTATCACTAAATTGTGATCGAAAACTAATGTGAGGTGCCAGTGATTGATCCCCAACTTATCATGGTGATGAACAGGTTCATGTTCCTGATACTGTGAAATGTGATTGTTCGCCTGGGAGGACCGCCACTTACAGTGACAAAAGGTACAAACTAGAATGCAATACACTGTGAATGTGACCGACAATGCCTCGCGAAGTAACAGCCTCGCTGCTGGCCTGCCGTTCATTCCCACCTAACTGGTGGCCACAGCATGCAGCAACAAATATTTTATGTTGATGTACATGTGAAACCATTGCTTGGTGTGCTTTTCAGAGCACTGCGTTTTTTGGAAAAAATATTCAGCCCTCAAAGAGTTAACCAGTTAAGTTTACAGTGCCACAGGTCACACATTCAAATATGACATGTTAATGTAGACCATTAGTTATCCAGAAGGGTTTTACTCAACCTCTGCCATCTTAGTGAAGGTTAGTGGCAGATACTTAAAGCTGTCTTCATCTTCAGGAGAGAAACTTTTCTTGAATGATGTTGGGGTATATTTGTTTCACATTTTGTGAAAGAGTTTACTCAGTTCCAGCTGGAATAGTCATAGAGTGTCTAGTGCTTCTGCCTCACAGGTCCATCCAAATCCTGGTCCTGGCAATTTAAATGTGATGTTTCAAGTAAGTGTCTATACAGGTTTTCTCTGGGAACTTCACCCTCCGCTTGAACCCCCCCTTCCTTAAGACTTGCAGTGGGTTGGCTGTCACTCTATATCTAATGCAACACTCATATCTGTTTTTTTGTCTTTCTCCAAATGCTGCCAGGACAGGCTTAGGACCTCCACAAACTTTCAGTGCAATAACATTTCGAGAAAATGTACATATGATCATGTATATCTGCCCTGTGTGCTTCTTTGCAGATAAATTTAGCACCACACTCACAGAATGACTATAAAAATGGTAAGACTATGCAGTGGAACAGCTTTTATGCCTTTCTGGAAATCTGAGTCATTTCACAGATTCACTTCCAGGGTTAAAAGAATCCATGAGCTACAAGGTCAGAGTGTCCCCTAGTAGCCCTGCAATTCTGCATACTTTTTTGGCCTAGAAAAATGATATTAACTCCCCTCTAATCCCCAATGGCTTCTCTTATTTTTACCTAAGGAGAAGTGATAGGATGAGATAAAATAATTTGTTTGCTGGCAGGATTTGTCACAATCTAATCTACTGAAAATGTAGAAAGATATCATGTCAGAATGAACCAAACTCTCTAGGGGACTTGGGCAACATCTTTTTGAGTTGATGAACCCAAGAAATTCAGGTTGTTGTGGAGACACCTAATATTCAGCTTACTATTAATTCTTCTTATTACATTCAAATTGCAGGGATTTTCAATAAAATTAATTAGCACCTTAAATAAAAAAAGTTTACATTGCATGTTGGTATAGGCAGATGCTGTTGCTCATACACAGGATTAGTGAATAAATAAATTAAATTTAAAAATAGTTCAGATTTTTTATGTTTTAATGCAGCCAATCAAATCAATGCATTAGTCCAAAACATTGTAAGTCTAAGCATTCAAGTTTAATCTTCTGCAAATGGAAAAAAAAACAAAGCAGACTAACAAGAGTATAAGATGAGAAGTGCTATGGGTCAGATTTACTTTGTAACAGTAGTGGTCTTCCAGTTGAAGCCAACCTTAGAGTTCTAGCTAGTACACATGGTGTGAGGATGATCTGAATACACATGAAGCCAGCTATTCTTGACATCCAGACAGCCCACATCAGTTCTAAATCTGATAGTCACATGGTGGTGTGCATTTTATGTCCATGCTTACCCTTACTAAGGTTCACTTAACTGATTAAAACTGGCTGATGTTTTCAGATAGCTCAAATGTGACACAGTGATAGCAAGATGATAGTTTCAATTATGTGCACAATTGTTAAGATACTAAATCAGTTTTGACAGATTTATGATATATATCGTCATTCACTAATGGACAAACCAGTAGAAAGACAGGTGGATAGACTTGTGTCCACAACCTTTTGGGATTCTGACATGCAAATAAGTGTGAACAACAACTTCCATTATCAAAAGGACAGAATGGCAATAATATACTGTATTAGGGTCTATAGCACCCTTACCTGTTTCTTGTATTAATATCTATGGCACATACGACTGTCTATGGAGATGAAGCGGTACAGAGAGATTAGTCTCTGTTGTGCTTGCAGTTGTCTGAAGGTCAAACGTAGTGTGTTTATCACTCTGAGCTGTCAAATGGACAGAACAATAAGACAGATTAGTGTTTGTAGTGCCACTGCCTGTCAGGGGATGGGCCAGTGGAGAGGTTAGTGTAACTTTGCCCTCAATTACCACAAAGTCAATCCCATTAAAACTAAATAGTGTCTATTGCACCCACAACTGTCAGGCAGCACAAATCATCAGACAAGTGTGTAGTTATAGTGCCCTCTCCTGTCACAAATTATGAATTAGTGTCTACTGAATCCTAAGCAGTAAGATAAGCTGTTGTTAAAAGAAAAGTTAGTGTCAACAGCTGGACATTTGTAAGGGGTTATTGCTGTAAGTGTAATTAGTGTTAATGGTTTCTTCAACTTCCAGGACATCAAATCACTGCCAGATCTTATGGCTCCTACTATGCTTATTGTTTACTGTCAATTTATACTGTCAGGTTTATTATTCTGATACATTAAGTTGTATTCACTTCAATGACCTTGTAAAATCCAAAAACATTTTCTGAGATTTTTTCTTTCATTTTTTAAAATTTAGTTTTATTCTTTTTTTTTTATTCAAATTAGGACATCTAACAGCAGTAGCAATAGAAACATTCTTACATATTTGTGGGTACACACAAATAGGTGGCATTTTTGATAATTTAAATCGACACAAGATGTTACTGTATGCAACATTAAAATGGTGGTACAATCTGTATTTCCCATTTACTGTCATGCATATTAAATCAACAGGCATTTGGTTCTGCTGAACAAATTTGACTCAATAACATAGAGCCTTGTGTCGGCCTAATTTTTCGATCACCTTGCTTTCTAAATGGTTTGTGCTCCCACGTGTGCTGCTGATGCACAGAATCTTTCCTTGTCCCTCCTGTTTTTGTCCACAGCACAAAAAAATAACATCTTGTTATTGGTTAAAATTTCTCTTACTGCACATTCATTACAGAAATAACTTTTAATAGATTTTATTATTCTTTTTTTACAGCATTTAAAACATGTGGCCATTTTTTAATGCCAGTGGGTAAATGAGCAGCTATCCATTGCCTCAGTAGAGAATCATGTTGAATATGTGACATTTCAGCCTTGTAAACTCATGCAGGGTAGTGAGTATACTGTATCAATACTGTGATCAATAACAAAAATAGAAAGAGCTAAGCATCAGTTTTGAAAACTTTAAATGTCACCTGTCCTCAAGCTGTTGAGTTATAATGTTGCAAAAAAAGCACTTTAGAGTTTAGCTCATAGTTAGTGATGATGCAAAGAGAATTGTTTTAGGTAAAAAAAGTTTTATGATGGGTCTCTCTGCAAGTGTCTGTTGCCAAAGCTCAGCTCACCTTGTGCTCAACTTGTTAATGCTCTAATAGAAGTGATTTTATCCAAAGCTATAACTCTTAAATTTCACATCTTCTCACTTACATGCCATGATATCTTTAAGAGATGTGTCAATATTATATTTACATTAAATTGGCCTATACTGTTCCAGAAATTTGGTTATGGGATTTTTGGGTCATTTTTACCTGAACATGATTTTAGACGTTACATTCCAAATCAGTCAGTTTCATCACAGCCTCACATCTCCTAATTAACGATGGAACAGGTGTGTGAACTATTCACCTGACCATGGGCGCCGGCAGGGGGGTGCAAGTAGGTGCACGTGCACCCCCCTAGCTTTTGAAAAAAAAGGAAATGGAGAAAAAAAATAAATCTTTCAATAATAAGAAAAACGCTAAAAATAGTTTTTATTTTAAATTTTTAAATTACAATTAGACGTTTACATTTTACAACTATACATAAACAATCATTCACTTTGTTTCTAAAAGAGCATCTCAAGCCTTCTTTTTTGTTGTCCAAACTTGTCTACAACTTTGTCGATAAATTTTGGACAATTATTTATTCTTTTGTGTACACTAAGCATACATAATCCACTTAATCTATCGTCACTCATTGTAGATCGGTTCCAAGTTTTGACGCGCCGTAATGTGCTAAAAGATCTTTCAATACTGCAGGTTGTTGCAGGAAGTGTCATGCCAATCTTGAGTGCCTCGAAACAGCGGATAAAACTTCGTAGCCTCTTCAATTAAACTCATGCAATCGGTAATTTCGTTTGCAATGTTTTTATTTTTCCACATCTCATACCATGTGGTAGCATCAGATATAAAGTTTGGAAGAATATCACCATACAGACTGTTAATGTCTTCCAGAACTATTAAAAACGATGATTTATCCAATTTACTCATTTCTTTTGGGTGAAGTTGTAAAAGTGAAAATGCTTTCTCTTGTGTAAAAGAATACCGAATTTGTAGAGAAGATATTATAGAATCCAAATAAGGGATGAAAATGGACCTCCTAAAATATTCTTCTGCGTTTCAGAAAGTAAATTCGATCTGTGAACTTGCCTTTTATTTAACCGTGGCTGTTTTAATTCAATGTCTAATTCTTCACAAATCGATTGTGCTTTTTTGAAAATCAATGAAAACTCTTCAGAAACATTGTCTCGATGGGATTGCAGCACATCTATTAATTGAATTATATGAGCAGTTACATCTTTAATGTTCATATTTACTTGCTGCAACTGATTGCACACAGGTTCGAGTTTAGCGAATAAGTAGCAATTACTAAAAGCGTCAAAATGTAAGTTGGAGTTGTAATAGCAGTGAACAGCAAATGAGCCTTAACCTTTGTGTTTTTGTTCGCACTGTCCTCTGTAAGCTTTTCTAGCGCTTGGACAATTACCAAAAAGTTCTCAGAAAATATTCTGATACTTTTATACTTTGCCGACCAACGTGTTTCACAAAACAGAGGAATATTAGGAATCAAAGATCGTCGTAAAGTGCTCTCTCTAAACAGAATAGTATGCTTTAGAGAAAAATATTTATCATAAAAGTTGTAGAACTTATCAATGTCTACAATTTTTATTTGAAATATTTTCTCTAAAGTGTACTGTTCTCCAGAAATCGGAACTATTAACCGGGCGTAAAAGAGGTCTAGCTGTATGTAAGTGCTTACAAAATTACATTAAAAACTTAAGGAAAAAAGCACTACCTATGCCACTGAATACATCAATAACATTTTTAACTATATTCCAGTGATCATATGATAACAAAAAAAAGTCGATGATTTTTTGTCAGAAAATTAAAAATTAGGTTATGCCTTAAGTGGTTAATATATCTATGCAAAAACTGACTGCTCTGTACTGTTCAGAGATAGCGACTGTATTGGCAGGTATTTAATGGGCACATACATATACAAAAAAAGTTTTTGTTGCGGGGGGGGGCGTAGAAAGAAAAAAATCTCTTTATGCACCCCCCTGAATTAAATCCTGGCGGCGGTAATGCACCTGACTCCAAATTGTGTTTTGTCTAAAAGTCCATTTTTGTCTTTTTAATATAAATTAGTTATTAGTTACTGTAATATTTATGTTAGCTTGACTTTCTATCATTTGTAAATCTATGTTATATTCCCCTAGAAAGCAATGGCTAATAGACACTTTTTATAAGTTCCTGTTTAACCTGCATGTGCTTTATAATAAAACCTCAGGGGCTTCCTTAGCATGTGTTGTGTTTCACGGTAAAACCTCAGAGACTAGGTAGCATAACTTAGCATGTGTTACCTTAAATTCAAACCCTAACTATTAAAAAAATACTCACTAAATATGAAAATTCAGACATGAACCTCAGATTCTGTGCTCCAGCGTGTGTCCACAGTGAAGGGGCTACTAATTACAATGACAGCAGGCACATAACCAAAATAATAATTGCCAATTTAGTAACAGCAAACTCAAAATGACATATAGTAACAAAGAAGAAGAATGTTGCAAAAACAGAAAAATAAAGAATACTAGAAAAGCATGTTGTGATGCCTTGGGGGCACACAGCCCTGGGCCTCTTCCTTTTCCCGAGAGTGTGACAGTCATAACTGAGAAGGTCTCGATTGAATTAAAACACAAACAGCAAGTCTGGTGGAAGTACATAGTGCATTTATTGAAACTTTACAACAACAGTGTGCAAAAAGTGTGTTGCAGTTCAGAATTATTCATCAACCTCAAAGGGAAACAACTACCGTATATTTGATTTTCATTTGGTTATTTTGATGGCTTTAAAAATCACTTTTTTTAAGAGCACCTTCAACTCTGTTGGTGTTTATTTCAGCTGCCAAGATTCACTCTCACCATAATCTAAGTATAGTTTCTGGAGTGACAGGAGCTTTTAATGCATTTCATATCTGGTTTTAATTGAAGTCTGTTTTTTGGCAGTAGTCACAGTGTCTTAAACAGTAAGGTGCAGCTTAAAATTATGACTTCAGTAACCTCTATTAGAATTACACAGCAACTAAATATGAATAAAACATATAAAAAAATGTTTTTATAGATTACTTTATTTACCATTTTTACTCCTTGGCCATCTGTATTAAAAGAAACATTACTAAACAACAAGCCACAATAACACCAGGTCTGAATGGACTACTATGGGAATACAGGCTTCTACAATAATGTTAAAAGCAAAGGGAATGGTACCGTAGTGAAGACAAACTGAACAACACGACACCTTTTTTCTGAAAACTGCAAAAATATGCTACTTGACTATACTATTTCTGCACTTTAAAAGATGGGGGAAACTCTTCTTTTATGATGTGAAATAAGCAGTGGTTAGGAGAGAGGTAATAACATCTCTCTTGATCAGTGTGAAGCAGCCCCATGGGTTCACAAACATGCTACCTGTATATTGGCAAGAAAATTCAAGTTAGTCCTGCTGAAGACATTTATTCCTTATTTAACCTGTTCATCCTGCTCCAGTATATCCCAGCAACTTTGGAAAACCGTACATAAGCCAGAAAACACCTCGGGGCAAGGCATCAGTTCATTACAGGACACACTGGGCCCATTGACAGTCATCAATTAATCTAAAATGCACATTTTACAGATCTGGAAGGAAAGCTAAATCATCAGAGAATAATCTACATAAGTATAGGGAGGAGAAGATGAAATCTCTGCACAGGTGATTCAAATCTGGATCTGGAGGCAGCACTAACGTGTTGCTAAGGTATTTAGAAAGGTTATAGTAATTAAACAATAGCTATTCAAATATAATCTATATAGCCAAAAGTTTCTCATCACCAGACCATCACAAATATGAGCTTATTGAGTATTCCATTCCAAAACCATAGTCATTAATATGGAGTCGCTTCCACCCCCTGTGTGGCTATAACAATCTCAACTTATCTGGTAATTATTTCCATAAGATTTTAGAGTATATCTATGGGAATCTGTGTCCATTCAGCCGAAAGAGCAGTTGTGAAGCCAGGTTTTGATGTTGGGCCAGAAGGCCTGGTGTGCAATCAGTGTTCAAATGTATCCCAGGTTTATTCAGTAAGGCTTAGGTCAGGGCTCTGTGCAGGAGGCTCGAGTTCCACCATGTCTTTATGGATCTGGCTTTGTGCCCAAGAACACATTCACACTGGAACATAGTAAGGCCTGCCCCAAATTTGAAAGGGCACAGTTATCCAAAATGTTCTTCAATTCTGTAGCATTAACAGTACCCTTCACTGAAACCAAGGGGCCCAGCCCAAACCCTGAAAAATAGCCCCAGACCATTATCCTTCCTCCAACAAACTTTACAATGGGCGCTATACAGTCCAAAAGGTAGCATTCTCCAGGCATTTGTTCCTCAGACTGACAGAGTGAAGCATGGCTCATTACACCCAGGAACACATTTCCACTGCTCCAGAGTCCAATTGTGGCATGCTGTACGCCATTCCAGCACTGTACATAGTGATCTTGGGCTTGTGTACAGCTGCATGGCCACGGAACCACATTTCATGAAGCTCTTCACACAAATAGTGCATCTGCTGATGTTGCTTCCAGAGGCAGTTTGGAACTCTATTGTGAGTGATGCAAAAGAAGATGGATGATTTTTATGTGCTATGTGCTTCAGCACTCTATGCCCCTGCTTTGTGAGGATGCATGGTCTACTACTTCAGGGTTGAGCTGCTGTTGATCGTAGACACTTTCACTTCATAATTATAGTACTTACTGCAGACCAGGTCAAATTTAGCAGAGCAGAAGTTTCACATACTGACTTGTGGCAAAGGCAGTATCCTATGACAGTGCCATGTTTAAAGTCACTGAGCTCTTCAGTAAACCCGTTCAACTGCTAATGTTTGTCAATGGAGACTGCATGGCGCTCTGCTTGATTAATGGACCTGTTAACAATGGGCTAGGCTGAAACAATCTGTAATTTTGAGTGGTGTCCAGATATTCTTGCACCATTTAGTTTATAATTCATGAAAATGATCTGAAAAGAATTGCAAAAGGTTTACTTCAATTACAGAACCAGTGGTTTTTCTGCATTAAGGGCCAGTTGGGCACAGGTTGACCAGATGTTGTGAAAAATAAGTAATAAGCTTGTAATTAACCTTATTATTAAAATGTTTATAAGATCACTCAGCTTTGCCTTCTTAAGAATTTTTTTAAAAAGTTCTATCATATGCTCAATGTAATTATCTAGAAAAATATTGTTTCTTGTAGTATTTGAAATTGTCTTCATGCAGATTGCTGCTGGCCATTTTTTGAAGTGAGTGGCTGCACCAATTGGACCTGCCCTGTTCTTTATACCCTTGAGTGTGCATTTGCAACCTGATGTTCACAGTTTAGCGATTCTTCTTGAAGGTCATCACCGTATTAAAATAAGGCCCTCCAGTTGTTGGTGGTGTTTTTGTTGGTTTTTTTAATTGTATGTTTGCATTACTGGTTCAAGCTTTTGCAGTAATCAATGCAGTAATACTAATGAAGAGGTACTAAACTCCATCACCATTTGCTTTCTTAAAGATAGCCACAGCAATTTGAAAAAAAAGCAGATCAATATCAGGAATGCATTATTCATCAGATTATCTGCATCTTCATTTTCAATCAATACTCAGGAAGACCACAATAGACTCAAAAAACCCGTTAAGAAAGCCTACATTTGCTCCATCCACTTCATAGGAAAGAGGCCAGCAGTGTGATGCTCCTGTTTCAAAGAAGTACAGACCTTTAGGGTGAACAGAAAAGGTTTGTATGTTGAATATTATTTTTTTTCAATTGTTTGCGGACCTCGCGCTGACTAGTAAAGACTTGGCCGTGCAGCAGTTAGTGCTGCTACTGAACACACAGGGTATAGTTCAAGCTGTGCAGTGCATGTAGTCTGCATATTCTTTCCATGCCATTGTCGCTTGTACTTTTTCACCTCAAAGCCACATGGTTCTGAACTTGAGATGCTGCTATTTCAATTTAGACATAGCCAAAAGATTTTCCAGAGTAGACTGATTGTGAGGTTCTCCAATGTTTTTTTTATAACTTTTAAATCTATATGACTGTAGTTTGTCAGATGATGACAATGTCAGGTGGTATCATGATTATTTGATGCCAAACAAGACAGACTATCCACCAACATTCCATTGTTTGATTAATTCTTTGTGACGTAACACTTATGTGAACATTAAAGTCTCGCTAATCATTAGCAAAAGAGGCAAAAATATTATGTTAGGTAAGCTAAAGTTTTCATTAGAGAAGTCTGCACACATATAGTATAATTCTGGTATGGCACAAGCAAAATTTGCATACCAAAATTGCCAGAAAACAATGTAAAGACTATGAAAGTGGAGATAATATGTATTACCAAGATATTGCAAAGATAAGGATGTCCATCCCAAATTGACATTTAGACAAGGACAAGCTCATCAAGAAGTTAGATTAGATTATTTTAGATTAAATAAACTTTATAAATCCCAAGGGGAAATTTTGTTGCATACAGCAGCAGGAACATACTTTAGAAAAACAATGATACAGACTCACAGGACTAATAATATTGCCAATCTCTCAATTTATAAATAGACTAAATAAAAAAAACATATAGTGTGAGGAAATTTCAAAATTACATTATCACCAGCTTTAAGGAAGCTGCAGTTATTTTGGCAGCAAATGGCCATTCCCTTAACATTAAAAAGCTTTTGCCAGAAATCTGAAATATGGGGCAGGTTGGCAAGCGGGTAGCCATTTCTTTCAAAAGGAATTACCAATCTTGCATAGATTTTGCCAGAAGATATGTTAATTCTCCCCAGACTATGTGGGAAAAACTATCCTATTTTGTTGAGACCTATTTAGAATTGTACAGTTTTAATCTAAAACGTTATTATATTTCATATAAAGACAAGGAGACTCATCATCCTATCAACATTGTGGGTACACTCAAGCACGATGATGACAACATTACACTAAGGGTTGTTTTCTCTTTAATGGAAACAGACGTTCTAGTCAGGGCATTAGGGGCAAAACATATTTCCAAATATCTAAAGATATTCATGCAAAACACACACACTCAAAATCCCACGTGCATTTGTGTATGGATACCCTATTTAATGTTTAATCTTCATATTCAGAAAATTAAAAAATAGTAATTTTAAATGTATTACAGGCTAGTCTGATGATTTTTTTAAACTTGAGTTTTCAAACAATGGTCTTTTCAACAACAGAAGTTTAATTACATTTCGAAGAATGACAATTTCTATGAAAAGGAAAAAGCACACAGGAATGACACTAACCGAAAATAAAAAGAAGAAAAAAAAAGATTTAACAGATAACCATGATGAAAAATATTAAGGTCAATGACAGTGGGGCACTTGAGAAGCAACCTTGCCTGATAATAAATTGCATTTCTCATTTGAAAGGACAGTCACAGTTTAATTTTTACTTGCTTGACTTACTTATGTGAGCATTTTGTTATCAGATGCATAGGATGTAATTAAAATACCGTGTAAGTGTAGAAAATGGGATAAAATATTCTTCCTTTAAAGCTACATACATACCTTACAACAGCACGTGTGGTTGTGAGTAGAAAGATTGATTTAGTGAAACACCAGAGTGAAATTTAAAAGGTCTGATGGTGATAATCCCATCTGGGATGGAGAGAGTTACTGTAGTTATGGGTGATGTGGTTTAATTCATCAATCCAACAATTTTCTAAATAGTTCCATCCTATTCAGTATTATCCAGTGTAGTATGGTTTATTGCCAAAGGAACAGGACTTTTAGGCTCTAAGATGCCAGTTTGTCAAAGACTGTGGGACCCTAAGTGTCGGTTCACTTGCTTGTGCCCAACTGTAGAGTTATACAGTTACTAGTTGCTTGAGACAAAAGCAAATGTTAAGAAAATTAAGATAATGTGATCAAGAGATTGAAGCTTACATTAATGGAAGCAAAAGTACAGAATCACGCTCAACCCCCAGCTGTTGCAGTATAGAGATGTCAGTTCACCTTACAGAATGTCTTTAGACTGCGTGAAGATATCTGAGCCACTAGGGGAAAGCCACAAAAACATGGGTAGAACACTGATATTCCATTTAAAAAGTATCATATTTATAAACTGAACTTGAGATCAAAGTGCTGTCAGGCTGTACAATATATTCACTTTTTGTTCTTCCTTGTAAATGTCACCTCTCTGAGTGATGCCTCATGGATTTTTGAGGTGTGAATGTTTTCAGAGAGCAAACTGTCAAATATTTGTAAACTTACAGCATCCTAGATATCGAGCTCACACTTTGTGAAATGAAAGGCAATACATCCATCCATCCATCCTCTTCCGCTTATCTGGGGTCGGGTCGCGGGGGCAGCAGTTTAAGCAGAGAGGCCCAAACTTCCCTCTCCCCGGCCACTTCTTCCAGCTCTTCCGGAAGAATCCCAAGGCGTTCCCAGGCCAGCCGGGAGACATAGTCCCTCCAGCGTGTCCTGGGTCTTCCCCGGGGCCTCCTCCTGGTTGGACGTGCCCGGAACACCTCACCAGGGAGGCGTCCAGGAGGCATCCTGATCAGATGCCCGAGCCACCTCATCTGACTCCTCTCGATGCGGAGGAGTAGCGGCTCTACTCTGAGCCCCTCCCGGATGACTGAGCTTCTCACACTATCTTTAAGGGAAAGCCTAGACATCCTGCGGAGGAAACTCATTTCAGCTGCTTGTATTCGCAATCTCGTTCTTTTGGTCACTACCCATAGCTCATGACCATAGGTGAGGGTAGGAACGTAGATCGACTGGTAAAGTGAGAGCTTTGCCTTACGGCTCAGCTCTTTTTTCACCACGACAGACCGATGCAGAGCCCGCATCACTGCGGATGCCGCACCGATCCGTCTGTCGATCTCACGGTCCATTCTTCCCTCACTCGTGAACAAGACCCCAAGATACTTGAACTCCTCCACTTTGGGCAGGATCTCTCCCCCAACCCTGAGAGGGCACTCCACCCTTTTCCGGCTGAGGACCATGGTCTCGGATTTGGAGGTGCTGATTCTCATCCCAGCCGCTTCACACTCAGCTGCGAACTGTTCCAGAGAGAGCTGAAGATCACGGCCTGATGAAACAAACAGGACAACATCATCTGCAAAAAGCAGTGACCCAATCCTGAGTCCACCAAAACGGACCCCTTCAACACCCTGGCTGCGCCTAGAAATTCTGTCCATAAAAGTTATGAACAGAACCGGTGACAAAGGGCAGCCCTGGTGGAGTCCAACTCTCACTGGAAATGGCTCGACTTACTTAGCTCTGACACTGGTTGTACAGAGACCAAACAGCTCTTACCCCCCACAGGATTCCCCGAGGGACATGGTCGAATGCCTTTTCCAAGTCCACAAAACACATGTAGACTGGTTGGGCAAACTCCCATGCACCCTCCAGGATTCTGCTAAGGGTGTAGAGCTGGTCCACTGTTCCGTGACCAGGACGAAAACCACACTATTTCTCCTGAATCCGAGGTTCGACTATCCGACGGACCCTCCTCTCCAGAACCCCCGAATAGACTTTTCCAGGGATGCTAAGGAGTGTGATCCCTCTGTAGTTGGAACACACCCTCCGGTCCCCCTTTTTAAAGAGGGGGACCACCACCCCGGTCTGCCAATCCAGAGGCACTGTCCCCGATGTCCATGCAATGTTGCAGAGACGTGTCAACCAAGACAGTCCTACAACATCCAGAGCCTTGAGGAATCCATCCCCGGGGCCCTGCCACCAAGTAGTTTTTTGACCACCTCGGTGACCTCAGCCCCAGAGATGGGAGAGCCCACCTCAGAGTCCCCAGGCTCTGCTTCCTCATTGGAAGGCATGTTAGTGGGATTGAGGAGGTCTTTGAAGTACCCCCAACCCACAATGTCCCGAGTCGAAGTCAGCAGCGCACCATCCCCACCATATACGGTGTTGACACTGCACTGCTTCCCCCTCCTGAGATGCCGGACGGTGGACCAGAATCTCCTCAAAGCCGTCCGAAAGTTGTTCTCCATGGCCTCTCCAAACTCCTCCCATGCCCGAGTTTTTGCCTCCGCAACCACCGAAGCTGCATTCCGCTTGGCCTGCCGGTACCTATCAGCTGCCTCCAGAGACCCACAGGACAAAAAGGTCCTATAGGACTCCTTCTTCAGCTTGACGGCATCCCTCACCGCCGGCACCGACCACCTTATGGCCACAGCTCCAGTCAGCTGCCTCAACAATAGAGGCACGGAACATGGCCCATTCGGACTCAATGTCCCCCACCTCCCTCGGGACATGGTCGAAGTTCTGCCGAAGGTGGGAGTTGAAGCTACTTCTGACAGGGGACTCTGCCAGCCGTTCCCAGCAGACCCTCACAGCACGTTTGGGCCTACCACGCCTGAACGGCATCTTCCCCCGCCATCGAAGCCAACTCACCACCAGGTGGTGATCAGTTGACAGCTCCGCCCCTCTCTTCACCCGAGTGTCCAAGACATATGGCCGCAAGTCCGACAACATGACAACAAAGTCGATCATTGAACTGAGGCCTAGGGTGTCCTGGTGCCAAGAGCACATATGAACACCCTTATCCTTTAACATGATGTTCGTTACGGACAATCCATGACGAGCACAGAAGTCTAATAACAAAACACCGCTCGGGTTCAGATCGGGGGGGCCATTCCTCCCAATCACGGCCTTCCAGGTCTCACTGTCATTGCCCACATGAGCATTGAAGTCTCCCAGCAGAACAAGGGAGTCCCCAGAAGGTACACCCTCTAGCACCCCCTCCGGAGACTCCAAAAAGGGTGGATACTCCAAACTGCTGTTCGGCGCATACGCACAAACAACAGTCAGGACCCTTCCCCCCACCCGAAGGCAGAGGGAGGCCACCCTCTCGTCCACTGGGGTAAACCCCAATGCACAGGCTCCAAGTCGGGGGGCAATAAGTATGCCCACACCTGCTTGGTGCCTCTCACTGGGAGCAACTCCAGAGTGGTAGAGGGTCCAGCCACTCTCAAGGAGATTGGTTCCAGAGTCCAAGCTGTGCATCGAGGTGAGTCCGACTATATCTTGCCGGAACCTCTCGACCTCGCACACTAGCTCAGGCTCCTTCCCCTTCAGAGAGGTGACATTCCATGTCCCAAGAGCCAGTTTCTGTAGCTGAGGATCAGACCACCACCCAACTCACACTGCACCCAACCTCCTTGGCCCCTCCCATAAGTGGTGAGCCCATGGGAAGGAGGACCCACATTACCTCTTCAGGCTGTGCCCGGCTGAGCCCCATGGGTGCAGGCCCGGTTACCAGGCACTCGCCATCGAGCCCCAACTCCAGGCCTGGCTCCAGAGGGGGGCCCTGGTGACCCGCGTCCGGGCAAGGGAAAATGTTGTCCAAAGTTTTTGCTCTTCATTGGAGGTTTGTTGAACCGCTCTTTGTCTTATCCCTCACCCTACCAGGAGCATAAAGCCCTGGAGAACATAGCTCCTAGGATCATTGGAACACGCAAACCCCGCCATCACGATAAGGTGACGGTTCAAGGAGGGGCCCCAATTAAGCATTAATAATCAAAGTACAAAAAGGTTGAAAGGATAACCAAATTAAACATGATTGTCACTGAGAGAGAAGAGGTTAACACAAGGCAAAATATAAATGCAATCCAGCTGATCCTTTTTTCACGTTTTTATGACTGATTGAGTTCAACGTTTCTCAACTTGTACCTTTATTGATTTGATGCACTTTAGTTCAAAATAGATTTGGAACAAAAAGTTCTATCTGACATGCATTTACCTTAAAGACAGGATGTCTGTTCCCTGTCAGCACAGAATATGAACCCCACTGAGACAGGCCGTCAGTGTGATTAATGCATTTAGAGACAAGTCAAGAGGAATCCGGGGTTAGCTTGAGCAGCGTGTTCTTACACATACACCTCTCCCACATGACCTTGTCACAATGTTACGTGGCTTTCCACATTCAAACTGCACAAACAAACAAAGGTAAATAACCTTCATACCAAATTAAGCAACTAAGAAAATGTACAAATGGCATAACATTCAGGTGCATTTAGGAGATTTGGTTGGTTTGAAAGTTAGAGCATTTTAAAATTTTCTAGTTATTGCATCAGAGTTATCACAATTTTGTAGCAGTAAATTGTATTTGAATATGGCAATGATAATAGAATATAATTACACTAGTAATGTACATAAAATATGCTTTTTAATTCCATTTTACACTATCTTGTGACTGAAATTTATTTCATAGACAGAAGATTCCAAATTATGTGGTGAAAAGATCCGTGTGCTACTATCACTTGATGGATGTGGAGTGTCTGTGGCTAACTGCAGTAAAGAGTTTTTAAACAAAACAATTTTCAAACAAAGTACTTGACGGAGACTTACAATCTGTGCTAAAGCCTCAACCTGAAATTTTTGGCTTTGTCTACACAGATTATTTTGGTGCTTTGAAAATACATTACACTATCAGAGAAATACTGAATCAATATAATCATTAGATAATCTGAACGTGAGTTTAATGTTAGCGTTGCAGAAACACCAAATACAATTTTAGTCACTGTAGCATAAAGTGTCACCAAAACATCTTTCATACATTTCTGTATTAGTTTAGTTACTGTTATTTTATTACTTTTATAGACATGTTTACCTGCAGCAAAGGAAGTGAGCTGCTGTGACTGAGGTTCAGGCAAGAGTGTTATATTGTTTTTTTTATATTTGATTGTTCTGGACTTTTTACACAATTATTTCTGTGTTTTCTTTCCCTAATTGGGTTTTTAAAGATATGACAGATTCTACTTATTACACTGGTTTTGATTTACATTTAGATTTGTAGAAGAATAAACACAAAAAGATCATGAAGGTTTGGGGCACCAAAGTGAAGCCTGTATATTATAGATGTTGAAAAATATAAAATAAGATTTGTCTTTGCAGACATTGAGCCAAAACTTGACTGCCTCAAAAATGGCAGAGTAGGTGGTTTTAAAAGTGGCAAAAGGGAAGAGGGGCTCAGCTGGCCGGAAACCGAAAGTGACATTATCAAAGACTAGTCCATCAATCATCTTTTCTGCAGAGAAGAGGCATTAAGTGACAACACCAAACCCTGCTTTGGGGTTTAATTACAATTAATTGTCTTCCAAGTGCCTGTGTAATTTTGATTTATGGATTTTTTTTATTGAGGCTACAGGGCATCGTATGAGCTTTTAGGAATGACAGACATTTTTACACCCTATTATCAAGGGCTCAAAAGTATTTGGACAAAATAACCATACATATATGATAATTTTCAATATTTAGTTGAAAAAAAACTTACAATCAATGACACTGCCTGAAATCTGGAACCCATGGCCATTTACAAGTGCTGGGTTTCCACCCTACTGATGCTTTGCCAGGTCTTTACTGCAGCTCTTTGAAGCTGCTGCTTGCTTGTTGGACTTTCTGCCATGAGTTTTGTCTTCAGCAAGTGAAATGTCCAACTGGGTTGAGGTCAGTTGATTGACTTAGCCTTTGAAGAATATTCCAATACTTTGCCTTGAAAAGCACTTGGTTTGACTCCACAAAATGTTTTGGCTCATTGTCCACCTGTACTGTTAAGCGTTGTTTTATCAGTTCTGCAGCATTTGGTTGAATCTGAACAGACAGTACAGTGCTATATGCACTTCAGAATTCATCCTGCTACTTCTGCCAGCAGTCATTTTATCAATAAACACTTAGAAGTCGTCAATAAACCTTTGGCAGTCAGGCATGCCCATGCCATACCACTGCTTTCATAATGTTTCACAGATGATGTGGCATACATCGGATCATAAGACATTTCTTCTCTTCTCCATAATCCTCTCTTTCCATCATTCTGGTACATATTGATCTTACATTCCTTTGTCCAAAGGAAGTTGTTCCAGAACTGAACAGGCTTTTAAAAAATGTTTTCTGGCAAAGTTTCATCGGTCCTTCCTATGCTTGAGGATTACCAGTGGTTTATACCTTGTGGTAAACCCTCTGTCTTTACTTTCATGAAGTCTTCTCATGTAGACTTTGGTAATGATAGGTCTACCTCACAGAGAGTATTCCTGGTTTGGCTAAATGCTGTGAAAGGGTTTTTCTTCACCAAAGAAAGAATTCTGCAGTCATCCAGCACATTTGTCTTCCATCATTGTTCAGACCTTCTGGAGTTACTGAGATCACCAGTGCATTCTTTCCTTTTAAGAATGTACCAAATGGTTGATTTGATCACTGCTTGTGTTTCTGCTTTCTCTCAGATGGGTTTGTTTTTTTTTTCTCAGCCTAATGATGGCCTGTTGTTACTTGCCTGAATAGCTCTTTGGACCTCGTATTGAGAGTTCACTGTGACAGCTTTACATGTAAATTCCACACTTGGAATCAATTCCAGACCTTCTACCTGCTTACTAGTTCATGAAATAATGAGGGAACTGATCCTACCTGACTATGGAACAGCTTATTAGTCAAATGTCTAAATACTTTTGAGCATCTGAAAATAGGGGGACCATGTTTAAAAATAGCTGTCATTCGTAAATGGCTCATATGATATTTTTGGTATAAAATAATAGGTGGATTATAAAATAGATGGATGATAAGGAAAACTGTTTTAACATTGTGTGTACCACCAAGGATTATTATGACTTACAATTTATTGATAAGGCATATCATGAGGGAATGGATGTTTTTCTGATTAATGGCTGCCAAAAATGTTATCCTACAATAGTGTAAGTTGTGTGCTTTTCTGTCTCTTTTGTTTTTGAGGTTACTATACTATAACCAAAAGACCATAATCCCTGAAATACCTTTAAATAAGCTCAGTGACCTGACATACCGCTCTAAATGCGGTTGTACTGAAAGTAAATCCATATTGATAGCATGATGCCCATGCAGGTGTTTGTTCAATTACTGAAGATGTAACAGTGAGCACAAGCTTTCTGTAGAGTTTCAAATTATAGCCTTATATAATAGTAGCAAAGATTGGAAGATGATTTCTGTGTATGACAGGACAAGAGTTTATTTGAGGCACTTTGAGGGACAGCATGATATCTGATCAAAAATATAAAAGGTGACTGCAAATAAAGGAAGCCGTTTCAATAACTGTAAACTTTAAAACCTTAAACATAATATACTGTGATCATTCAAAAGAACACAAGAGTCTACAAATAACAGTTGGGACACCAACCAACTTTTAAATGAATAAACAAAAATGAAAAACAAATGCGTGCACAGGGACACAACTAACATGTTGTCTGCAGTAGCCCAAAAGATTGTTCCAATTCATGAAAGAAAATGTTAAAGTGAGGTCGTATGGTTTGGTTCTGATATGAGACACCACCTTCTTTCCCGATGGAAAGGGAAAGAGCCTGCTCCAGACAACATGGACAAGGTTAGGTGCCCTCAGTGGGCGTCATCTCAGAGATGTGGGTGCAAGAGACCAAACAGGTATGTACACTTTTTTTACATTTTTTTATGTTGCTGCCTTATGCTAAAATTGTTTAAATGTATTTCCCACTCATCAAACAACAGTGAAATCCCCAGAATTACAAAGTGAAACAACATTCTCTTGTCTGATGAAATTAAGAGTGAACTCTTTAGCCTTGGTTCTAAGTGTCAAGTCAGGAGGAAACCAGGCACCATTCACCCCCTGCACAATTCTGTTCTTACAGTGAAGCATGGTGGTGGCAGCATCTTGCTGTGGGGTGGTTTTTCAGAGGAAGGGTCCAGAAGACTATTCAGGGTTGAGGGGAAGCTGAACTGAGCAAAGTACAGAGATATACAGTATATTTAATTAACACCTACTCCAGAATGCACTGGACCAGGACAATGAGAGCAACTCGGGAGGCAAAACTGGGAAAATAGAAACTGCTAGGAGTGCTAAACTTTGTACATTTACTGGTACCCCAAAAGGCAAGAATCAGCAGCAGTAGTGCAGAAAAGACAGATAGAGAGAGAGAGATGATTGCAGCCTTGGTGGAAACATAATTTATCCCGTGAATATAGGGAGGCAGACAACCCAGAAAGGAACAAAGACACCTGATCCTCTACTTGGGAGAAGGTTACTGATTGTTTGCAAGATTCCCCTTGTCCTCCTGGCCAATATATGGAAGAATTGTGTCACTGGGTGATCAAATTAGCATCAAATTGCACATTTAACAGTGGCAGCAGTACTGGTAAGAGAGATCTGTGAAGTACTCTGCTGCTGTGGGAAGCATACGGAATGGGCAACTGTGGAGTTACCTTAGGCACTTGGCTCATTAAAGTTTCTGATGTTCAGAAACACCAGCAACTCCAACCGTGTTAAACTGGTGTCTTCGTACAGAGAGAAGAGCCTTCCCTGACACCGGATTTAGGGATTTGAGTCAAGAGGAGGAATGAGAAAATGATGTACTGGTGTGAGGAAGGATCCAGTATCATGTTAAGGGACAAGTGGATTGGGAAATGAGATGGGGAGTGCTTTGGTGTTTCTTATAATGTGATTAAATATGTGGGTTGCCCACTGAACAGAACAGGAAGGGGTTTGCAACCTATATACAGTGGACCAGAGAAAGAGCAAAGTTTTTGCTTTCCTGTATTTTCCTTTTTATACCATTTGACATGAGTAAATTCAGTCCCATTATATTTACATATCTACATATTTTTATACAGTATGCCAATATATTTCTTAACTTTCAAAAATATATTTTAGATCCCAGATTACAACTGTCCTAGCTAAATGAGTTGCCCAGCACCACAACAGACACTCTGCAATGCATGATGCATAGTGCTGGCAGATGATGACAATTTCACTAGAATATCATTAAGATCTGAAAATTCTGCCAACACATCCACCCTAGGAGAGATACCTTGATCAAAACTGCAGTGTCAACAAGCTCAACCACAGAATTTTAAGAAAAAAAGACAGCATAAGCCAATCAAAATGCCTGTTACAAACATAAAAAAGCAATATGACCAGCCTCAGCAACCTCAGAATGTGTTAGGCTAACAAATCTATTAAAATGCACTTTTGGACCACCCATATTTGCATATGCAGCAATCAATAATTTGAAATATAGTATAAATTAAATACTTTTGGTAGAGAATTAACACAAAAATTTTATTACAGGATAATTAAAAAAGGATTAACTGGCAGAAAAGTATTAATAGTCCTTTCTATTGTTGGTTCCTGCTTTGCAGTGGTGAAGCAAGGGGTTTGAGCTGGGGGAGGCAAGCTCGCTAGTGCCCCAAGCAGCTCCAACAGAAAAGGCATCACCAAGATTACATGGCTGGGTGTAACCCAGACCGCCCCCATTTAACACCCAGTACACAATGCAGACAATTCCAGTCATTTAGCAGATGAATAATAAGTGCTGATAGAACATCAAGGTTTAGTGTATGATTTCAGAATCTGCATGGATTGAAGGAATTGTTTTCTTAAATGTTAAGCAGAATAGAGGGTGTTAAGTTAGCACTGTTGGCCCTGGTAAATTAGGCCGAACATTCACCTCCCTCTTGTTATTAAAGAATGAACTCTATCGTACTGTTTTCTGTGTTAAGAGTCATGTGCAAAACTAAGTACACTCCATGGACATTGTTCACTTTTCAACATACATGAAAAGGAAAACATTAGACCTTCATGCAAACAATGCCAACAGATAAAGGTGATATGAACAAAAGACACATAAAATTGTCCTGGTGTATTCATTCTCATAATCCAACTTAACAAAATGCAGTTTTGTCATGTGAAAAAAGTAAGTACATCCCTACATTTATCAGCACTTTAAAACATAAAATTAGGATTAAGTGTTTCAGATTAGGTGCCAATTATTAGAACTTCCTTAGAGAGTATGCAAGTGGAACCTGCCTAAACCACAGATGTGGTGTCATCATGCCATGATCAAAAGAGCACTCCAAGGCCTTCAGAAAGAAGGTTTTGGATGCCTACAAGTCTGGCAAGGGACTTGAAAAGATCCCCAAATTAATTGAAATCAGTCATTCCACTGTAAGAAAAATCATCCACAAGTGGCTTAGATTTCAAATGATTGCCAGTTTGTCCAGGACTAGCCACCCCAGCAAAGTCAGCCCAAGAGTTGATCATTTAATACTAAAGGAATTCTTCAAGAACCCCAAAGTTTCATTGTGGGAGCTGCAGGCAATTTTATCAACAGATGTTGTCAAAGTGTAAATGTTATAAGAAAGGAGCTATATTGCGCCCGACCCGGCACAGGCTGGACACGGGAGGCATGTATAAAATAAAATAAACTTTATTTTTCTTCAGCTGGAGGGCACATCTTCCCCATAATCTTTCCAGCCACAACACAGTCCCAAGCACAAGACACACAATACTCCTTTCCACAACCAGTCCTCCACAGCTTTGTCCTCCTTTCACCAGACTCTGGCCGCTGAGTGGTGGTTGCCTGCTCCTTTTATGGTCCACACAGAAGTGCTTCAGGTGCTTGATCGCCTGTTTCTGGTTGCACTCCCGGGTGGGGCTGAAGATTAGTCCAGCTGGGCTCAGAGACCCATGCCACGCCCCCTGGCAGCCACCCCAGACCCCAACTTGGCTGTGGAGAACTCCATCTCCCATGAAGCCCTGCGAGAGACTGAGGCACCGCTGCAACCCAGGGGGGCGGCCATCCAGCGTCCTAGGGGAGGTATTGCATCGTCCAGGGCTGCTCCCCCTGAATACACCTCGAAGGGGCGTCCCGGCCAGGCATGGGACCCTGCCATCCGCCACAATGTCTACAATCAGAAACAGACTGCACAAATTTGATCTTTATGTGAGGTGTGAAAGAAAAAACCTTGGCTGTCAAAAAAAAATAATTAGAATAAGACTACAGGTTGCCATTAAACATTTAGGCATAGACTTGACCTTCTGGAACAATGTCCTTTGGCCAGATGGCTCAAAGATAAAGTCGTATGGCCACAGTAATAGTAGACATGCTTGCTACAAACCGAACACAGCATTTCAATAAAAGAAACTCTAACTAACTGTGAAGTGTAGCGGTAGAAATGTTATGGTTTAAGGTTATTTTGCTGCCTCACAGCCTGTGCAGCTTGCAGTCAAGTCAACTATGAATTCTGCATCATATCAAAATGTGCTTGACGGGAGGGCAAGGCCATCTGTCTGAAAGATGAAGTTGAACCAGAAATGGACCTTTTAATATAATAATGATCTGAAGCACAGTAGCAAATGGCTCAAAAAATTAAGGATTATGCAGTGGCCTAGTAAAAGCCATGACTTGAATTCTATTGAAATGATGTGGGGGAATTTGAAACCGGCAATACATACAAGAAAACACACACATGAAGGAATTTTGCAAGGAGGAGTGGTCAAAAATTTTACTTACATAATGTCTCAGACTGGTGGGCAGTTATGAAAAATTCTTAATAGAATACATTTCTGCTGAAAGGGACAATACTAACTGAGACCAAGGGTATACGATTGAAATGACAAATTTTCTTTTTTTTACCGTGTCCTGTTCGGCTGTGAAGCAATCAGAATTGATGTCTGAATGCTGGCGACTAGCCTTACAGTTTTTCTCTCAGGTGGAGCGTTACAGCTTCTGCTGACGTCACGCCTGATACCAAAACTTTATTAAAAAATATTTTTAGATGTTTTTAAGATTCGAACCGGACAAAAGTGAAAGAAAAAGAAGAGAGAGAAGGAAGAGATGGAGGTAAAGGGGGAGGGGGGGATTCGTATAGAATAAACAATAAATGAACCAGAATCCGCTTCTAGACCTGCAGAAAGAGAGGGGGCGGAAAAAAAAACCACAAGACAAAAACATTGCTGCATCAGCTACATGAAGATATATAAAAGTAAAATGTTTGCTGACAATCATACAGTAATTATTACTGAGGCATTTAAGGCCACCACAACCTTAGATCATGTGCTGAAGATGTCCAAGTCATACTTATGAAATCACCATGTGAGCACCTGTGTGTGTACGCACGCTTGTATGTGTAAGGTTTCTCTATAGGAGCATCCAATAGTGAGTGTGAAGGGCCACAGACCTGCCCCCAAAAACGTGTGGAAGATGGAGGGAGTTCCAAGCCCAGAGATCACCCCAGAGCGCGGAGACCCCAGGGAGGCCGTCACCAGAGAAGCCCCAACCCCCACCCGAGAGGCGCAGAGGATCACCCTGGGGGTCACAACCAGCAGCCGGCAGAGTCCCGGGAGATATCAACGGCAAGCCCTCAGGCACGCCCGCAGCCGCTCTCCCCCGAGTCGGCCGGGCCCGGAACCCAGCAGCCCGGGACCCGAGGGCGACCCACCCCGCCGAGGATCCAACAGAGCCCAGGGAACCAGATCCCACCAGGCAGCCACCGGGAGCGACCAGACAGATGCTTAAGGCAGGGGGAGGGTAGGCAAAGATGTTGTAGTATTGCCAGATGTCCCAGGAGAGGGGAGGAGTCCAAAACCCCACCTGACATATACAGTCACACACAAACACAGTCATACACTCCCTCCCTCATGCTCTCACATACACATACAACCCAAGACTTACAAGGATGTACGCCAGACACCCATTCACACTCCCCACACACACCCTACCTAACTCTGGTCCCGTGCTGCCGTACCTGAGGTACAGCCATTCCTGGACGTCAGAGTTAGCCCCGTTCTGCAGGGGTAATAGTGAGCAGGCACCCCCATCCAACGTAGAGCAAAGCAACCCACCACTCCAGACCACAGGCAGACGGCCAGCTCCCACTCCTAGCCTCCAGCCCCGGGCAGCTAACTGAGAACAGAAGTGTGATAAGACCTCTAGTCTCCCTCCGCCTGCTCTAATGTAGTGTTGGTGTGTGCTGATAAGGTGCATTTTGTGGTTGGGGGGGCGCAGGCAGTGCCGGCACCATGTGGACTACACCAGCTGATGCCAAAACACAGCCCCACCTCCCCCCCAAAACTCTCCGTGACTAGGTGCAGTTTAAAATTGGAAGTGGACACCGGCACTCGGAGTGAGGCTAAAATTTCCCCCCACTGGATGCCGTTGAGTGTGCCCACTCCCAAGGCCCTAAGTGTGCATTTGTGTAGAATGTTTTTTGTGGAAGTGTTTAATGTGCAAATAAAATTGGGGTGTAGGCTGCCACAGGACTGCGGAAACGGGATCCATACCCGCACCCCCTGACTTACCCACACCCCAAGGCCCTATGTGCATGTTTGTGTGATGATGTGAAGGAGCAGGAGGAGGGAAATGTCTGAGGATGGGGAGGAACGGCTGAGGGGCCTGAGCCCTCCAGGGAGCCAGCTCCCCTACTGGCCCCAATAGGCACCTCCGTTCCCAAAATCCACCCGGGGCACGGAGGCCCCAGCCTATCTAGCCATGGCCCGAAGCAGCAGCATCACAGAGCCCCACGGAGTCTGAGGCCACCAACCCACACCACCCCAGCAGAATATTTACTCCCATCCCCACATTTACTCAACATTCAGATTAAGTAAGACATAAGACACCCAGGATAAAGCTGGATCCTCCCCCTCCCGGACATCCCTCCCCATGGTGGAACTGCCGCACGTTCCGGCCCTCTTCCCGGCAGCGTACATGCCAGGACCCAATCCCCAAGGCCCCACCCATATCCCCATCCGGGGACGGCCGCCCCCAAACCCTAAGCCACCAGGCCCACACCCAGACCAACCCAGGGCATTGCGCCACTAGGCAGCGACCCGCAGCCACCGTCAAGACCCCCCTAAGGCCCTACACACAACCACCAGAAGCCCACCCCCGGAGGTAACCCAAGCACCACCAGAGTCGGGCAGCAGCCCCCCAGCCCAAGACCCCCCTAGTGAACCCACCCCAGGGATCCTCCAGATACTCCAAGCTCAGACTCTCCACCACATCAACCACAGCATCCCGCAGGACCATATCAATGACCCTCCATCATCGCTATGTGACAAATTTTCTTTGGGTTTTTATTTAAGCATATCACCTTTATCTATAGGCACCGTTTGATGATCTACAGTTTGTTCAAATATGTTGAAAAAGTCAACAATTTTCATGAGTTGTACTTACTTTTTCAAAGAGCTGTGTTTGTGTGGCAGCTTTCTTCATTGGCCAATCCATCTCTCACCGTCTTTTCACTTTGCCCTTCTTCATGCATTTTGTTATTCCAGCTTTAATCAGGTGCTGTTGTTGTTTGACTTGAAGGAAATGAGTGTGTGACCAGAATCAAAGTTGAAGTAAACAGAGTTCTTTCCCACTGTTTTGTGCACTGTAAGGTGCCTGATTTGTGTTTACTGATTTTCGAGCAGGACAGTATTCGGGGAAATAGCCTTGTCGCAGCAGGATGTGTTTACATGATCAACATGTGCACTTTTTCCATCCATCCATTATCCATCCATCTATCCATTATCCAACCCGCTATATCCTAACTACAGTGTCACAGGGGTCTGCTGGAGCCAATCCCAGCCAACATAGGGCGCAAGGCAGGAAACAAACCCCGGTCATGGCGCCAGCCCACTACAGGGTGCACACACACACACCAAACACACAATAGGGGCAATTTAGGATCGCCAATGCACCTAACCTGCATGTCTTTGGACTGTGGGAGGAAACCGGTGTACCCGGTGAAAACCCACGCAGACACGGGGACAACATGGCCACCCCAACCTCTTTTTTGTGTCAAGGTCTATTCATTTTACAATATATATATATATTTATATATATAAATACTAGGGAGCTCCACCCCCTGCTCGTTTCGCTCACCCACCTCCGGGTTTGGTTATCTGGATATACAATTTAAAGAGATTATTTTAATGTGATTCATTTTCATTCATTTTTTATTTTTTGATATTTACTAGTAATAAAGCTGTAGTGAATGAGTTATAAACCCCTGCCCAGGGGGCGTGCTTGTATAGAGTGAGAAGTCAAGCAAAATTACACCTTTTATAAATATTATATCGTTGTTTGGAACACATGCATTTCATGTGTGTTCCGTGTCTACAACAATCTGTGTACAGTAAACACATCGTTAAAACAGAAACTTTTTCATGCTTTAGTAATAATTGACAAAATGTAGACATGAAGTGTATAATGTGTGAAGCCTGAATTCCAAATATCAAAGAAACACTTTCACAAAAGGTACAAATATCACAGAACAAGTGCGCTTCTATTGAAGAATATAACTGCAGAAAAAGAACCTGCCCTAGGGTGTGAGATTGACACGCATTTGCTATGACCGCTTCAACTGTTAACTGGTAATCAAAACTTCATGGGTTTGATCCCGAAAGAGTCTGTTTTGAGAAGTGAGCTGCTCTTATTCTTACTATTTTAGAATAAAAACATACATTTGATTCCAGTCTGTAACATCCGGTGTAATTTAAGATACTTGAAAGGTTAGCTTTGGTTGTTTTTTATTCAGTTAAAACACCCCCCCCACATTTGACACTGCTGTTTTCACAAAAAGATGTGCTGTAACAGAGGTAAACTCAGATCATGACGACAGTTCTACATCAGAGCAAGAATGCACTTTTGCCATTGCTGTACTTTGTATATGTACATGGGAAGCTCTGCACTTTACTTTTGACTTTATGCTGTAGAAAGTAAGTAAATAAATTAAGGTAAATAGGTAAATAACATTTGATCTGGCTCTTACATACAAAGTACAGCAACGGCAGCTTCCACCTCCAGCTATAGACTCTTCAGTACACAAACGGCTCTCCACGCTAGTGTTTAGACCTGGATGGTGTATGTGCCCCCCAAAAAAGTCTAACTGCATTCTCGCACCATTGCTTGTGTACTTAAGTGTCAGCAGACACTTTTCGTGGCATTACACGTATTTTTTGAGCATGCCCTCTGCAGTCTACTTGTGACTTTATGCTGTAGGAAGTAAGTAAATAACTCAAGGTAAATAACATTTGATCTGGTTTTTTATGTAAGTAACATATAAATGTTAATGTTTTGGGCACATGCACTGTCCTTACATAAACCGTCCTTTGTATGTAATAGCCAGATCGAATGTTATTTACCTTTTTACCTTTATTTATTTACTTACATCCCACAGCGTAAAATCACAATTAGAGTGCAGAGCTTCCAAGGTACATATACAAAGTACAGCGATGGCAAAAGAGCATTCTTACTCTGATGTAGAACCGTCATCATGATCTGAGATCACCTCTGTTATAATGCATCTTTATGTAAAAACAGCAGTGTCAAATGCAAGGAGGGAGGGTGAGATCGTGAACGCGGCTGAGAGAATAAAATTGAATAAAAAAAAAAAAAAAGCTAACCATTACAAGTATCATAAATTACACTGTCTGTTACAGACTGGAATCAAATGTATGTTTTTATTCTAAAATAGTAAGAATAAGAGCAACTCACTTCTGAAAATGGACTTGTCTGGGATCGAACCCATGAAGCTTTGATTACCAGTCAACAGTTGATACCGTTGCACCACCAAAGCAGTCATAGCAAATGTGTGTCAATGTCGTACCCTAACGCGGGTTCTTTTTCTGCAGTTATATTCTTGAATAGAAGCACACTTGTTCTGTTATATTTGTACATTTTGTGAAAGTGTTTCTTTGATATTTGGAATTCAGGCTTCACACATTATACACTTCATGTCTACATTTTGTCAATTATTACTAAAACATGAAAAACATTTCTGTTTTAACAATGTGTTTACATAGATCATCATAGACACGGAACACACATGAAATGCATGTGTACCAAATAACAATATGGTATTTATAAAAGATGTCATTTTGCTTAACTTCTCACTCTATACAACTCTAAGCAACTGACACGCAGGTAAACAGACTTGAGCTGAGAAAACTGTGTGTGGTGGGTGGATGTGATAGCAGGTGAGAAAGAAAAAACTTAAACCCTTAATTTGTATTCCTTTATAAAGAAGGGCTGACCTCTGCTACTATCAGAAGACCCCTGAAGAATGTAAGATCTTTATGGACTATAAGAATGTTTAAATTGATTCTAAGTGGGTGCAAATACAGGGGTGTATTCCTTAGGAATGCAAATGGCTGTTTATTTCATGTTTTAGGACATTCCAGTATGACATAAATTAAGATTTATGTATAACCTCAGAATGAACTGCTAGGGGTTTTTTTTCTTTTCTAGGATATAAAAGAGAGAACGTTTTTACTTTAGGTATTCTGCTAAAACCCAAATCAGTCGACTGAGTTGGAAAGAGGCAGTCTCACATTCTCTCTACTCACCAAGAATTAAGAATAAAGAAATTATTTTTACTTTAATTGAGTTTAAGTTCTTCCGTTGTTTCCGACTTCAGCGCTCACAGTTTTGGCGCCCACCTGGGGCAGAGACGGCCAAGTGACTCCTTGAGCAGGATCGTCCAGAGGACCGGTAAAAGGACCGACACCGGCCGGGTCGGGAGGACCAGATCCGGAAAAAGTTAGGACTGGCCTGCCTCGGGCGACTCCTGCATGGGGAATCCTTGACCTCCTCTGATTCTTCCTGAAAGTCGAGTAAACTGGGAACTTCCAGGCGGGAGGAAAAATTCTTGGTGAGTAGACCGAGGGAGTCCGACCGGGGAAAAGAAACCAGGCAGTGAGTGGACCGGAATGTATAGATAAGCTCTCGGAAATAAAACAGTGTAAAGATTATGAATGTTAAGGACATGAGTTAGTACACTCCCTAGGAAATGAAGAAGAAGTCTCTTAGAGGCTTAAAAGTAAAATAAAGGAAGGGAGTGGGAAGAATAGATAAATAACTGAACATTTCGTGATCGGGAAAAAGCACTGTTGCGGAGGGCGGACTCTTTGCTCTAACGGTCTGGTTATATTCTGAACTCAACGGGTCACTCAGGGAAATGATCACCTTAACAGCGGTAACCAGCGGCCTTCGGGAGAAACTGTCAGTCCGCTAATCAGGTTGATCGTCCCGTGGACCAGGGAACAGGAGGGACCGGGAGTGAAGTGACAATTGAGGCTGGTTTAGCAAAAAGAGTGCGGAAAACTCACTGACCATGGGGAAAACTAATAGCAAACCGGTTACAACTCCTTTGGGAAACAGAAAGCATGAATCAACGTACTCATCTGTGACTGAATAAAGACTAATTGATTGAACTATTCCTGTCTTCCTCGGGTGTTACTTCCACTGTTTATTTGGCACCTGAACAGTTTCCTTCGTTGGAGAACCCGAGTGAAGGTGCAATTGCAGACAGGAATAAGATCGGTGACCGCTGAGTACAATTGCTTTACCGTCCGGGAGAGGTACTGGGACGTAACGATTAGAGCGCCTCTTGGAATGAGACGGAGTCTTAAGAGACTTATAATTAGAAGGAGAGGTGGAAATTTAATAAAAAGGGAAAGTACCTCCCGGTCGGGAATTCGCTAAAGAAAGAGATTGAAAAAACAGGGTGTGAATGAGGAGCCTCTGTTCGGATTATTGTTTTCGGAAAACATACCAAGGAAAAAAAAAAGCGGCTCTCCAAGACACTACATAGAACAGAAAACAGGGTTAGATTAAAAAAAAAAATTGTAAACGGTGGAATGAACAGAGCAGGGGCAGATGGCCAGTAGAAGGCTCTGGTGATATGAGTGAACTACAGGAAGTTAGGTAGATTGTATATAGAAAAGCACGAGGGTGCTCTAGTCGAGAAAATGGAAATGTTTTAATAGATGGGAATTGATAATTAAAGATAGAGCCCTGAAAGCGATGCAGAAGTGCAATGAGGGACTGCAAAGCCAAATTAAACTTATTGTAGAAAGAGAAAAGTTGTCCTTGATAATGCAAGAACTGTCCCAAAAGTCCGGATGAAAGAAGGAAGAATAAGTAAATATAATATAAATAAAAAGAAGAAGAGATTATACCTTGATTTAGCGTCAGCATGCGTGTCCACTCCCTTTGAGGACAATAGTCCATCACCACCCCTTGGGCAGCTGAGGAATTAATGAGGGAGAGGAAGAAGATGGTCCCGATGATTTTAAAATGAACAGTTTCAGCCAGAGAGGATGAAGAAGCGGGAAAGGGATACCTAATAACCCGATTCTGACCCTCAGGGTCAAAAAACATGAATATGAAAGGATGGAATTTCAAGCACCATTAATACAAGTGCCCTTTCTGCAATATAATGTACAACAGCCTGACTCAGATTAAAACTGTCCCACCTTCATGGTGCAAAGAAACTGGGACCTGCAAGAATTAAAAGAGGTGGTGCAGGAATTGCTGAACCAGTTCATGACAATGAAGAAACAATTAGATGACATATATAAGCCAAATACTGCAGAATGGATTCAGGTCCTTAGAAGGAAAGCTCATTTCAGGCTGAAATGATGTGAGAGTGCAATGGACAGAGACTCTGGGACGACAGCGGGTTGATAGTGGCCAGTTCAGTGTTCAGTGGACAGTTACGAGCACAAATAAAAGCAAAATATATCAGCCCTAATGCCCAGTGAACTTTGACAAGACTTGATGGTCCGCCTGTGCCTTTGCATTTCAGTTACAAATAAGAGAGTGAAGGTTGCATCAGAACAGCACACCGCCCTTGCACTGACCACCACCATTACATGCTTGTATGCTGCCTTGATTGTTCATGTTTGACTCAAAACAGCAAAAAATCTCTGCTGTCCTGGGTTCCTCTTGGATTACAGTATTCAAAATCATTTTACTGTATTGCATGATTTTTGGACTGTATTATGATGAAGTTTGACTTGGACTTTTCAGCTGCTGTTTTCAGAAAAAGACTATTTGCCTAACGAACTGTTATATCTCAGCAAAACTGGCTGGAGCAGTATTTCTCTTTTTACAACAATCGCTTTCTTCTGGAGTGGTTTTACCACATATCCTCATTGCTAAATCCTCTCGTTTTCAGTGGCATAATGTGAGACAATTGGTAATAGCATGTCCAGAAGGGGAGGATTGGGAGTATGTGGGACCTAACATTTAGTTCACCTAGATAGATCTGTTAAGAAAATAGCAGTAGAACTAGTTGTACCTGTAACCCGATCCGTTCTGTCATTTATCTTTCACTTCTCCACCTAAACCCATGCTGTTTACCCTTAAAATTTTTTAGTTAGATTTGCTCCACTCATCTCTCTGGGTACAAGGGAAATAATATTTTGTCTGAATAGTTCATGCTGAACCCTTGGTCATTTTCCCAAAGACATCCTTCCGTTTACATTGTGCACAATATCTTATTTCGTTTGAGGCTGGGACTGGTATTACAATTGTTTATGCTGATTTAGTTAAGCGGGTGCTATTATTCTGATCCAATATTCTCCTATTCTTCCAGTTAGAAAGCATATGATTCATGACGATTCATTCAGGACCTCCGGAGTCAATGCTGCTATACACCCTAGGACTCCTATAGTCTCAAACCTTCCACTATTCTCTGTACTGTCCCGCCACTGCTATGTGGTTTTCTGTTACTGATCTTGTGAATGCTTTCTTTTCAATTACTGTACACCCTGAGTCTCAGTTCTGGTTCGCATTCACTTTCAAAGGGAAGCATTGGACCTGAGCTGTGATGCCGCAGGGATATACAGAGGCTCTGTGTGCGTGCGTGTGTGTGTGCGCGTGTTCGTGTGTTTATGGACAAGAACTAGAAAAGATAAAAAGTTGAAAGGTTATTGGCCAAAATGGTGTCTTGGTGTAATATGTAGATGAGTTGCTTTTATGTTCTGAGGCTCAGGAATAATGCGAAGAAGACACAAAGGCTTTGTTGGTCTTTCTAGCGGAAATCGGGCACAAAGTGTTCCGGAAAAAGTTGCAACGGGTTGAAAGAAAAATGAAATACCTGAGTCATGATTTGACTTCAGGGGAATGTGCACAGTCTGCAAGACGGCAAGTTATGTCTGTTCTTGGAATGTTATGATATTGATATTGCCGGCAATGGGTTAAAAAGATTTTTTTTGCTGAAAAGCACAGCCACTCCAAGAATTAGCGACCTTTTCTAATTTGGTTTTGACTGATAAAATTTCATGAATGGAGCAGGCTGAGAAGGCTTTAACTGATATAGACTAAATTTTGATGTCTGTGCCTGCGTTAAGAGTTCTGGACTACTGTAGTCTCGTCTTTTCACTCTGTTTGTGGACGAGAAAGGGGGATGTATGACTGCAGTATTAACTCAATAACAAGGAAATAGACAATGACCGGTCACATACTATTCTAAAAAAAATAAAATAAATAATTAACAAATAAAACTGGATCCAGTGGCCGCTACAATCCCGGCTGTTTAAAAGCAGCTGCTGCAATAACAGAGGCCATATTAGCATGCTCAGATGTTGTTCTCATGAGTTTATTAACTGTTAAGGTACCACATGCTGTACATTCCATCTTAGTACAGACAAAAACATCTCATTTGACAGGTGCGCTTGCGATAGTGAAGTGTGAAGCTCACAAGGGGAAAACGAATCCAGTAAGTAGGGAAAATGTGCAAGCAGACATGTGGGCAAAGAAAGCGACCTGGGATCCTACTTCACCACTAACTTCTTTATTTCTATTACAGAAGGAGGAACAAGAGTCACACAAGGATGGAGAATTATCTCTACAAACTGTAGCAACGGAAAAGGAGATAAACACGTTGCAGAAAGAGGGATCAGATAAAGCTCTGAAAGGAATTTAGATCCATCCATTAACTAAACATCCTTTTTTTTCCCAAAAGCTTTCTTTCTAGGAATTGCAAAGGCTGCGCATGGTTTGGCCCACCCTTCCAGAAGATGCAATGATGGCACAGGTGCAACAATACTGTCACGCCCGGGGTTTTTCTAACTTTGCTGATCAGTTCTGTAAGAGGTCTACATTATGGCGAAGATTTAATGTAGGAAAAGGCTTGCAGGTTTGCGTAGTGCCTTACAGAGAGTGCATGAACAAGTGAGGGAAACATGGTGAACTACCTCACTACTGTAAGGGCAATACACTATTAAAATGTGCTCTGTACCCTGTCAAATGTCACTATTGCAAGATGCTCAACTCTAAATCCAGCTACCTACTTCCCACTGAGGGAGAGGGGGAACCACATAACTGCCAGGATGAGATAACAAAGGTCCTAAAACCTAGTCCGGACCTCCAGGAAACTCTACTAGAAACAGGAGAAATTCTTTATGAGGATGGCTGTTCCTTGGGATTGGACGACAGAACACTCTCCACCAGTTATGCAGTGGTCAAGGAAGACCACTTACTTGAAGCAAACTGAATTTCTTCTAGTTTAAGTGCACAAGCAGCTGAGCTAATAGCTCTCACTCGAGCTTGCCAGTTGTCTGAAAGAAAAGTCATAACCATTTACACAGATTCCAGATCTGCCTTTGGAGACTTCCATGATCATGGGGCATTATGGAAATTAAGGGGATTCAAAACCAGTACTGGTAAGCCCATACAACACCAGAAATTAGTGGAATCCCTTCTTAAAGCTATAACAGAACCATCAAAACTGGGAATACTTAAATGGCAAGCCCATTACTGGGAAACAAAACCCAGTCAGCCAAGGAAATGAACTGGCTGACCATTTGCTAAACAGGCCGCCTGTAATAACACACCAGTCTTTATTCCAACAGAAAGATGACAAAGACTCTGATAATCAAATTATTTCTTTACAGAGCGCTACCACTGACGAGAAAGGATAAAGTGGTCCCAAGAAGGATCCCTCTCTGCTGGGGTCTGGACCCATAAGCAAACTAACAAACCTTTCCTCCCAAAAGCTTCTTTTCCAGGAATGGCAAATTCTCACACGGCCTGGATCATGCAGGAAAGACACTATGACTCAGGATGTCGAGCAGCATTGGGAAACCACAGGGTTCTCTACATATGCTGAACAATTCTGCTGACGATGCGCACTATGCCAAAGGTTTAATGTAGGTAAAGGTACTCAGGTAAGCCCCCGTCACTCCTAACCCAATGGGTCCCTTTGAACACCTCCAAATGGATTTCATTGAGTTAACACCGTCTAAAGGCTACCGTTATTGCTTGGTAATTGTCGATGTGTTCTCCGATGGGTGGAAGTTTTCTCTCTAAGCATGCAGATGCAAAAACTGTGGCTAAAGCTTTAATAAAAGAAATCATTCCAAGATGGGAATATCACAGAAACTGCATACCGATAACGGAACCCACTTTGTGAATTCTGTAATAAATGAGCTGACTACTTGGCTCAGATAAATGTGCATCATTACTGCAAATACCATCCTCAAAGTGGAGGTATTGTAGAAAGGTGCAATGGTACCCTAAAATCAAAATTGGAAAAAATCTGTGAGCAGACAAACTTAACCTGGCCAGATGCTCTATCCCTGGCCTTGATGGGGTTGAGAGGAAGGACACATCGGCAGTTGGGACTGTCGCCATTTAAAATTGTAACTGGATGCCCCATGCCTGTTGGCATGGTTATCGGAAATGTTACTCTGCATACTGTGGACAATGATCTTCTCTCTAGTCTTGCAGGTCTCCGAGCCTCCCTGAAGGAAGTCCACGAACAAGTTAACAAGGCTTGGCGGACCGTTCCCCGCCAATGGAGTTCAAGATCCCCCTTGGAACCTGGATACTGGTCAGAGACACCAAGGAAACATTGGCATCAACCTCGCTGGAGGGGACCATTCCAGGTGCTATTATCTACACCTCACGCTGTTAAAGTCGAAGGACTTCCTGCCTGGATCCACATCTCACATTGCAAAGAATGGCATTCTTAGTTCTATTATTAATAACTTCTTTTGTCCCCTTGAACATGGGACAGCGAACTTATGGGGACCTTCCCACACTAACTTTCCAAGTAGGGAAGACTACCTCACTCCAGATTGACTTTTGTACTGTTGCTCCTTGTGGAACCGGCAGCCATGAACAATGGACTAAGGCTGAAAAATATGTGTGTGTGACTACTGACTCCACTCATTATGGTAGTAATTGTGAAAAATGGCAGTGGGTATTTGCCAATACAGGTACCTATGACTGGGGTTATCAGCCCTGGAAGGCTCAGCAACATGATCTCAAGACAAAGTTCTCTATCATTAAGGGACATACTAGCAGAACATGTTTACATGATAATTGTAACCCATTAATTATCACTTTAAAGGATCCGTCACCTTATGATGGGGGTATTTACATATTAGGGGCAGATGTCTCTGGGAAAGATCCTCTTGGGAAATTCGTTATTCGAGTCACAGCACGAACACCCGATTCTGTCACCCCTACCTCTTTAACCTTCCCTACCACTGTCCTTCCTGATGGCTCAGTATCTCGTGCACTTGCTGGTCTTACTGCCCTTTCTGTAGAACTTGCAGAAAATTCTGGTATCTCCAATCCCCTTGATGAACTATTTGAACGGTGGTTCGGAATTTGGGCCGGATGGTGTAAAACTATTTTCACCACTGTCCTCATTTCCCTTGCAATCATGGTTATTTGTGGTTGCTGCCTCATCCCCTGTATTCGTGGCCTTCTTCAGAGGCTTATTGACACCTCTCTCACAAAAGCCTATTTTCTTTATGCTGACAGTTCCCAAAACCCTGATTACAACCCTTTGCTTTCGGAACTTTCTCCCTCTTCTGAATATGATGATATTATTCCCGATGATTGGGTCTGATCATTCACATGTGCACATATTTATGTGCAAAAGGGGGGAACTGAGAAAGAAAAAACTTAAACCCTTAATTTGTATTCCTTTATGAAGAAGGGCTGACCTCTGCTACTATCAGAAGACCCCTGAAGAATGTAAGATCTTTATGGACTATAAGAATGTTTAAATTGATTCTAAGTGGGTGCAAATACAGGGGTGTATTCCTTAGGAATGCAAATGGCTGTTTATTTCATGTTTTAGGACATTCCAGTATGACATAAATTAAGATTTATGTATAACCTCAGAATGAACTGCTAGGGGTTTTTTTTCTTTTCTAGGATATAAAAGAGAGAACGTTTTTACTTTAGGTATTCTGCTAAAACCCAAATCAGTCGACTGAGTTGGAAAGAGGTAGTCTCACATTCTCTCTACTCACCAAGAATTAAGAATAAAGAAATTATTTTTACTTTAATTGAGTTTAAGTTCTTCCGTTGTTTCCGACTTCAGCGCTCACACAGGCTACTTGCTGTTTGCTGCTTATCGACACATTTACAGGAAAAAGATGCTAATGGAGAGGTGTGAAGTGCTTTAAGGTGGGACTGATCTACGAGTTTTTTCATAGGCTCTGGTAATTCTAGTGTTAAAAGCCTGTATAGAAGCTGTTCTTTGTGCTGCGTGATCTACATGTCACGCTGCGTGTCGATCATTTAAAAGCCTGTACAGCAGCTGTCCTTTAAGCCAGCTGCCGCTTGTGCCGTGCTGCGTGATTTGCATGTTGCGCTGGGCGTTGATCATTTAAAATAGCTTTAATTGTTGCGAGACCACAGATTCTCATAGAGTTTGGTCCTGAATCATGTAAATCTACGTTTTGAGCATTGAATGATATGAACGCGAAAAGATTATTGTAGACTAGGGTATTTTGTCTGTAGTGTTTGTGGATTTCACTTTCACCAAACAACAAATCTTTTAATTCTCGTGGATACGAGAGGCAACACTACTTTTCCCTGATGGCAACAGGAATTAGCCGAGCTACAAGTCTCCAATTTGAACTTTAAGCCTTACAATATCTACATACTTCTGACATATCACCTATGTCCATATATTCGATCACTTTTTGTCCTTCCATTATTTCACCGAGTAATAATTTCCGTTTGTTTGTGCTAATGCAATCTTTATTATCTTTTTTTTGATACTTTCGAATTTTCCTACTTTAAAATTTTTAACTGCATGTGTATCGCGCCAATTTTTTTTTTTTAGCCTTTCGATTTCCACTGCTTTCATAATCTCTAACCTGCTCTGCATGTGTATCGCGCAAATGTTTTTGAACGTTATTATGAAGTCTTTTATTTCTGACCTGGATTTGACCTATGAGCTTTTCAATTACACTTGGTCTGGGCTGATTATTACTTTCCTTATTTTCTGAATTTGCACATAGATTATTATTGTTTTCTTGGGCATCCTTTTTGTCTTCTTTTCTCTCCAACGTTTTCGTGTCTCTTTTCAACGCGCTGCTCTTTCTTCTTCACTTAGCCATTCACGTGCCATCTAGAACGTATAACATTTTTAAGAGCTGGGAGCACATGAAGTGTGTCTGCCAAAAGCATTCCAACAACTGCAAGGTTAGATGCCCATGAACTTTTTTAAAATTTTTGTAAGTAGGCGTGATGTGCAAAAGTCACCGTCTCATAGGTCTTGCTTCCTAAGATTGTAATATCTAGTCTTGCATGTCGTCAAAGTGTCTCTCCAAGAAGATCAAGTCTCGACCCAAGATTTTTTATATAATAGATCTAAATTCTCTGTGGTGGGCTGGTGCCTTGCCCAGGGTTTGTTTCCTGCCTTGCGCCCTGTGTTGGCTGGGATTGGCTCCAGTAGACCCCTGTGACCCTGTAGTTAGGATATAGCGGGTTGGATAATGGATGGATGGATACTGTATATATATATATATATATATATATATTGTCACACACGTGCGAGTTGGAGGCAGTCAAAGAGCCTAAAGGTGAGTGAAATCTCGCGAGACAAGGGTTTATCACGTGGTGCTTACCTGACTCTCTTTCTATCTACAGAAAACCGGAAGACAAGTAAAACAGTCTCAAAATCACAAATCCAAAATGGCCCCAATGACGTCACTTCCAGTTTCCATCTGATGATGTCACTTCCGGTTCCCACTCGATTACTTGAGTCTGCTCTTGGTGACGTTGGTTCCGTGGTCCCGCCTCCAAATGTCACTTCCTGCCAACCACTTCCTCCCATCATCCCATCCTTTATATAAACGCCATTTTGTTACAGCATTTCATTCATTTGTGTACTGGAAAAAAGTCATATTTGGATCATTCTTTTCATTTTGTCTGGACGACAATATACGGGGATAAAACCCCAAAACTTTTTCTATTTTGAGGACTCGTTATTTATTACAATATATATATATACAGTATATATATACATACACACATACATACATATATACACACACACAATTCAAACATGACTAAGGTGCACATTGCAGACTTTAGCAGTATTTGCATACATTTCAGTCACACTATGTAGAACATACATCTCATTTTATACACGGTCCCTCCATTTCAGGGCACCATAATTGTTGGGTCATAGGTGTGTGTGATTCCTTAGCTGGGTTTCATTGCTTTTTTAGTGTAGACATAAGATATCTAGGCTGGTTTGTAACCTTTGAAGTTTGTAGTTGTCATTGTTTAACAAGAGCTGTACCAATGAAACACAGGAATAAAAACATTAGAGAAAGCAGTAAATCCTAAGGATTACCTAAATGAACTGTCTGGAATATCATTAAGAAGAAAGAATGCACTGTTGAGCTTAGTAATAGGCCAAGGGACTGACAGTGCAAAGAAGACCTCCACTGCTGATGACAGAATAATCCTCACCATGGTAAAGAAAAAGCCCCAAACACCCGTATGACAGATCATAAACAGTCTTCAGGAGGCAGATGTGTATGTGTCAGGGATGATTATTTGCAGATGACTTCATGAACAGAAACACAGAGGCCACCCTGCAAATGCAAACCACTAGTTAGCTTTGCAAACAAGAAAGTCAGATTACAGTTTGTGAAAAAATACTTAAAAGTGACAGCAGAATCCTTTAAAATGGTCTTGTGGACAAATGAGACAAACATGAACCTGCAACAGAGTTAATTCAAAAGAGTAAAGTGTCAAGACTAAAAGAAACTGCCCAAGATCCAAAGCATACCATCTCATCCATTAAACATGGTTGTGGGTTTGTGTTATAGCACTGGTGTGCTTATCTTCATTGATGATGGATCTACTGATGGAAGTCACCTGATGAATGCTGAGGTATAGAAACATCTGCTCAAGTTCCAATAAAGCCTCCAAACTTCATCCTACAACAAGATAATGATCCCAAACAGACTTCTAAGGTAACAAAGGAGTTGTTCAAAGCTATAAAATGGAAAATTCTGCCACCTGTTTTAAATCCAATTGAGTATGCCTTCCACATGCTGAAGAGAAAACGTAAGGGTACAAAACTCCAGAACAAGCAGAATCTAAAGATGACTGCATTAGAGGCTTAGCAGAGCATCACCAAAGAAGATCCTCAGCTCCTGGTGATGTCTTTCAGTCGCAGACTTCAAGTAGTCATTGCATGCAAGGGATATGCAACAAGGTACTAAATGCGACTGTTTTAATAGACCTGCCTTTGCTTTGTCCTAAACATTACGGTGCATTTTGTTGTAATCTCAACATGGTGTGACCATGTGACCCCTACATTAAAGTCTGCAATGTGTACTTTAGTCACATTTGAATTATTTCATTTGTAATTTTAAACTGTGGAGCAGAGGGGCATATATTTAAAATCTGCTAGCCAAGTAATAGTATAATAAAAAAAAATATTTGCACTTTCTTGCCCTACTTGCACCTTCAACACCTTTCTCCATACTGACAAGTGCACAACATCTCTTTACCGGTGCATCCTCTCTTTAGTAAGCTGCTGTAAAGCCTGCTTCTCAAACTGTCATTATTTTTGAAGTGCCTTTCATGCCTTCTGCCTGGTTTTATACTTGCCTCCTCCACCTTTACTTGTGTGTCTTACACTCACACTTACTTGTGCATCACATCACAAAGCCAAACTGACCAATCAGTCTGCCCAGAGTGATGTGACACACAGATCTTAGTGTTTTATTATATTATTTATATGAAGCTTTATTTTAAGATGTATCAGAATGGTAATGTTAGACTTTATTTTTGCCATGTAGATGTGTTCCTTATTATGATAGGACCCAGCATGAACATTCCTCCCCCTCACTGCCAGTTGGCACCACTACTGCTGCTTTGAATTCAGTTCTGCTAGTTTGAGCTGCCCAACCTCACACTCAAAAGTCAGGTTTAGAATGTAGACAAATGTTCCAACCATCAGAAATATAAAGATGGCACTGCATCATTAGAATGTGCGATTGGTTCCCCAACCCACTGTGCATGAATACAAATTAAATGCAGGTCCTTCAATAGTGTGTGTATCCTGAAAAAAAATCCCATAATGCTAGTCTACTGCCTGAAATAACAATGTAAATGATTAGATCCTCATAAAAAGTGTCAGACAGTGAGTGAATTTTTACATTTGTCACCACATCTAATTCGACATAATGATGTTGAGCTGTGGGTCACGCCAGTCAAATAATGACATAGTGGCTGCACTTCTTTTGCGTACAAAAGAAATGGTAGTCACCAGATAATGGAGGGCACAATATGTTTACTTCCTCTGAAGTTGTGTTAAAAAATCTTCATTTGCAGAGCTCCAGATGTTCAATACACTTTAAGGTGGGGCAGGCAGGAATTGCTCCCTACAGACAATTATTCTTCAGGTCACGTGCTCGGAGATGGGATGGCATATGTCATACCTCCCATTATGAAGGCACAAAATGACTGCTGAGAGAAAGCAAGTGCCATCGTAAGTGATATTCCAATTAATCCAAACCGCAAGAAACCTGCACGCTTTCTCTCACTGCCATCTGTGGGGTCCCCTGGCACTGAAGAAATGCACGGAAATTCAAATGGCAGCATCATGTTTTCACCCTTGTTTTTGCTGTAAACATCATTTTTTTGTTTTCAGAACTCTGCAATAATTAACAAATAGTTATTTAAAATATTTAACCAGCTAAGTTAGCTGGAAAACCAAATTAAAACTATGCTGTGTAAAAATACCACAGAGGTAAAAGTAAGTGGGAGCAGAAGGGTGAATGGGGCAGCTGCAACTACATCCATTCAAAATCCCCTTAATCTCTTCAGCTGGGCCCACAAAGACGCACACTTTGCGTCTGTTTTGTGTTACTCCTGTTTTTCTTTCTTCTTGATTCTTTCCTTATATTTCCATTTTCTTAACTTCTGTAAACAATTTACTATATTGTTTCTTGTGGTGTCTCTGTGACCATGTTATGGGTACCTTTGTTTATGGATTATAAGATAAACCACCTAAAGTCATTCCTACATGCTGGTATACATTACTATATATTAAATTGAGAAAGTATTAATAATTAAGCTAATTTTAAATTAACTAAAGCGAAATAATAAATGTGGGTAAATGTAATTAGTTTTCAGATAGTAATGAAATCAAAATACTGCCAAACGCAAACTAAACTACAAAACTGAATGCAGAACTTTATACGTAGTCATTCATTCTGACATGACATCACAGTGAAGTGGCTGGGTTGGGGCTCCTGCAATTTTATGTAAATGGAATTTTTGATTTATTACTTTTTTATTGTATGTATCTCATAATTTCTAAAGTGCATGCATAAGTGGCTACTTTGCCAAAATGGAACAAAATTGTTATTGAGCCTGCGATTAAAATCATGTCATATCTTGATTTTTTCATTTAGTTTGAAATGTTCCATATAAACCATTAAACATATTGAAGAGTGAAGTATTTTTTCCTGCTGGTTGGCTTTTAAAGAACTATTCTTTCAGCAATCATATGAAGTGTGTATTATCTGTAGGCTTACCACTGCTTCAAAAATCGAAGATTAAAGTTTACTGCAAGGTAAAAGAAGCTTTTATTAAGCAAGGCAGTAAACATATAATACATTTCACAAAATAAATTTAATAAAAAAGCAGAAATGGCTCAGTAGAGTAATGAATGAAATGTAAGTTATTCAACAGTCCTTCAGTACTGACTTCAATGTCACTGACATGATGAATTTTCTATTTATGTTATTAATGTTGCTGACAGTATATTTCTAAATATTATTTTGGACTGATAAATTTTACTTGGTGCAGTCCATCAAGTTTTCTTTTAAATCTTTGTACTCAACTAAATTCCAAAAAACATTAGTCCAAAATTTTAAAAACATGGTTTTATTATACTGTGAACAATGCATCCACATAAATGCAATGTATAGTTTATTTCCATTGTCTCAGTAGGGACAGACAATTAAAAGACTGAATAAAATACTGTGAGCTCATTGTGGTGTACTTGTGCATAAGGAAACAAAATTGAAACGTTCAAGGATAAGTTTGACATTTTTCAACTCAAAGTTATTTCTTCACAGTCATGGCATATATTAATTTACTACACGAAGTTGCATATTAAATTGAGGCATATTTTGTAATTTTTATAAAAATTCTTTATAAAAAATACTTAAGTTATCCTTTAGCATTTTCAATATTGCACTTCTCTATCAATTTTCCTAAATGCACTCAGAGACAGCCTGAAAGCATTTAGAGTCATTAACATCCTAAAGATGTAGAATATGAGAGATACTGTAGATAAATAGAACTTTATTTGTCTCAAGGGGACATTTAGCTTTTTACAGAAGCTCAAGAAAAATGGAAATATCATAACAAACAACAACTACTTTCAAATACACACACAGAAATTCTGAATTAGCATAAGCTACCCTAATGCAGGAAGTTCATAAGTAATGTAATGATTTACTTCATGAGGAAGAAGTACATAATAAACAAGAATAGTTGTGTCAAACACTTGAAAGATTAAAATCTGTCCATTTTAATTGTTGGGGCGGCATGGTGGCACAGTGGTAGCGCTGCTGCCTCGCAGTTAGGAGTGCGTGGAGTTTGGATGTTCTCCCTGTGTCTGTGTGGGTTTCCTCCGGGTTCTCCGGTTTCCTCCCACAGTCCAAAGATATGCAGGTTAGGTGAATTGGCGATTCTAAATTGTCCCTAGTGTGTGTGTGAATGTGTGTGTGCGCCCTGCGGTGGGCTGTTTCTGGCCTTGCGCCCTGTGTTGGCTGGGATTGGCTCCAGCAGACCCCCATGACCCTGTAGTTAGGATGTAGCGGGCTGGATAATGGATGGATGAATTTTAAATGTTTGAAGTACAAATATTCTCAATGATAATGAAAATTTGTCATTTTTCACTCTCTGATTGAAGTCCAGCTGGAGATCCCTAATAAAGATAGATAGATAGATAGATAGATAGATAGATAGATAGATAGATAGATAGATAGATAGATAGATAGATAGATAGATAGATAGATAGATAGATAGATAGATAGATTAATCCCCAAGGGGAAATTCACATACTCCAGCAGCAGCATACTGATAAAAACAATATTAATTAAATAGTGATTAAAATGCAGTGCAAGTTAAAAAATGCAAGGTGGAGAGTGCAAGGCAGGTATACAGTAACAGACAATATCATTATATAATGTTAACGTTTACCCCCCGGGTGGAATTGAAGAGTCTCATATTGTGGGGGAGGAATGATCTCCTCAGTCTGTCAGTGGAGCAGGACAGTGACAGTAGTCTGTCGCTGAAGCTGCTCCTCTGTCTGGAGATGATACTGTTCAGTGGATGCAGTGGATTCTCCATGATTGACAGGAGCCTGCTCAGCGCCCGTCGCTCTGCCATAGATGTCAAACTGTCCAGCTCCGTGCCTACAATAGAGCCTGCCTTCCGCACCAGTTTGTCCAGGTGTGAGGCATCCCTCTTCTTTATGCTGCCTCCCCAGCACACCACCGCATTGAAGAGGGCGCTTGCCACAACCGTCTGATAGAACATCTGCAGCATCTTATTGCAGATGTTAAAGGATGACAGCCTTCTAAGGAAGTATAGTCGGCTCTGTCCTCTCTTGCACAGAGCATCAGTATTGGCAGTCCAGTCTAATTTATCATCCAGCTGCATTCCAAGGTATTTATAGGTCTGCACTCTCTGCAAACAGTCACCTCTGATGATCATGGGTCCATGAGGGGCCTGGGCCTCCTAAAATCCACCACTAGCTCCTTGGTTTTGCTGGTGTTCAGTTGTAGGTGGTTTAACAAAGTCCTTGATTAGGTTCCTGTACTCCTCCTCCTGCCTGATGCAGCCCACGATAGCAGTGTCGTCAGCGAACTTTTGCACATGGTAGGACTACAAGTTGTATTGGAAGTCCGATGTATATAGGCTGAACAGGACCGGAAATACCACAGTCCCCTACGGCGTTCCTGTGATGCTGACCACAATGTCAGACATGCAGTTCTCGAGATGCACATACTGAGGTCTGTCTGTAAGTCCACGATCCAAGCCACCAGGTATGAATCTACTCCCATCTCTGTAAGCTTGTCCTTAAGGAGCAGAGGTTGGATGGTGTTGAACACACTAGAGAAGTCCAGAAACATAATTCTTAATGCACCACTTCCTCTTTCCAAGTGGGAGAGGAATCGGTTTAGGATATAGATGATGGCATCCTCCGCTCCCACCTTCTCCTGGTATGTGAACTGCAGAGGGTCAAGGGCATGGCAGACCTGTGGCCTCAGCTGGTGAAGCAGCAGCTGCTACATGGTCTTCATCACATGTGACATCAGGGCAACAGACCTGAAGTCATTCTGCTCACCAGGACGTGATACCTTTGGGACTGGGGTGATGCAAGATGTTTTCCAAAGCCTCTGGACTCTCCCCTGTTCCAGGCTCAGGTTGAATGTGCTGTAGAGGACTACCCAGCTCCAGGCCTTCAAAAGTCATGGCGATACTCCATCTGGACCTACTGCTTTACTGGCACAAAGTCTCCTCAGCTCTCTGCTTACCTAGGCTGCTGTAATTGTGGGTGGGGGGAAACTCTTTCCTATGCTAGTATCAGCAGAAGGATGGTTGGAGGATGCAGTACACTGAGGTGAGAGTGGGTTAGGGTGGTCAAACCTGTTAAAGAAGTTCTTCATCAGGTTTGCTCTCTCCATGTCGTCTCTCTCGATGGTGTCACCCCGCTTCAAGCTGCGGCCAGTGATGATCTTCATCCCATCCCACACTTCCTTCATGCTGTTATTCTGCAACTTTTGCTCCAGTTTTCTCCTGTACTGCTCTAATAATCATAATTATCATATTTGCAATCACTGACCATGAAATAGTCAAAAATTGACATCCCACATGTTAATATTTTGAAATGTATAATTTTTAACCTACCGGGAATGGCTAATAGAGGACTAGAACCACCAGTAAACAATTAAATATCAAAAATATCATATTCATGATCAGCAACCTCAAAATAGCATAAAGTGGCTCTCCCTACGCCTATACTGTATTACAGATCCCTATTTTTTCATGAAAAGAAGTAAGCTTGACCTCTCATATCTCATTAGGGGATGAACCCCTTAGATTGTGTTAAAGTGACATGACACCTATCGGTTTACTCTCTAATTGAAGGGCATAATTTCCTGCAAAATATATGGTCCAAAATTGTTCTAGAAATCTTTCTTGTACAGAGGGCAGGAAAATAGGGGGGAACTCCAAAAATCTTGATGTCTTGCATAACTAGACACCAAGACATTTCAAATGGTATATCATGTGTGGGAATTTTTACATACCGGTGAGTAACGAAAAACTGGGCAAAAAAAGTGAACTCAAAGAATTTGTAATTAATTCTTATGCACACAATAACTGCAAAAAAGAAAAAAAACTCCTTACTTTGCTAAAGATAAGAGAACAGTCACAGTGAGACATATTAATTGCATATTCCCATAGGTTTAAAGGACCCCCAGTAGCAATTCTTGAAACAGATCTACTGACTAACTTGTTAGTGCTCAGAGTTAGCATGTCAAAGAGAGGATGCGCAGCATTGTTCATAATCGCCATCAGTTTTACCTGCATTCTGTCCTCTACTACTATCTGTAGTTGGTCCAAAATGCACCCCCATCCTTCTTAGTCAGTTTGTTGATTCAGTGGGCATCAGTTGAAGTGATACTAGTGGTCCAGAATATCACCAGCATAGAAAATCGCACTGAATATCACAGAGGTATATGATACAAAAATATAGGATGTTTTCTGCCACATGCTGCAAACTCAGTATTATTCTAAGCTCCTATCAAGCCAGTTTTCTAAAATTCCTAAATGATGCAGAAATTTGACAGCATGCTTATTTGACAAGAGTTCGTAAGCAAACTGTTTAACCACAAACATCACAAGTGGCTGTTCTGTGGGAGGAACTGATTGCCTTCCATGAAAGGATGAAATGATATGAAAACAACTGATTAAGCCTATTGCATACTCACTGACTCGATTCCAGGATAAGCTGGGTATTGTGCAATTGTTATTAAATGTCCTGGTTCTTTTAGTCGGTCTCTCCTGCCCTTTAACCATTAAGTTTAGGGGTCTCATTTATAAAATGTTGGATGTAGTTAGGATATAATTGGGGGTTGGATAATGGATGGATGGATGGATGGATGGATGAATTCAAATGTGAAAATATGCATATTCGAAAAAAACGGAAAAAGCATATGCAAAAAAAACACATTTATACAATCTAGTGTATACATATATCAAAACAATTTAGCTTTTATAAATAGTAATCATGTTATATATGTGGATATGTGAATGTACCCTGAACCCCACTCAGTTGCCACCCAGGAAAGAAAATTACAGTGATCCCTCGCTATATCGCTCTTCGACTTTCGTGGCATTACTCCATCGCAGATTTTAAATGTAAGCATATCTAAATATATATCACGGATTTCTTGCTGGTTCGCAGATTTCTGTGAACAATGGGTCTTTTAATTTATGGTACATGCTTCCTCAGTTTGTTAGCCCAGTTGAATTCATACAAGGGAAGCTTTTGGCGGATGGCTGAGAAGCTACCCAATCAGAGCACGTATTACGTATTAAATAAAACTCCTCAATGATATACGCTTATATATATGCTTCCCGTGCGGTGCTTCGCACACTTAAAAACTCTAGCAGTACGTATTGATTTTTGATTGTTTGCTTTACTCTGCCTCTCTCACTCTCTCTGACATTCTCTGCTCCTGATGGAGGGGGTGTGAGCAGAGGGGCTGTTTGCACAGAGGCTGTTTGCTTAGAAGATACACACGCTCCTCTAAAAAATGCTGAAAGACTACCTTCACATTGATCCCTTTCTTGCGGCCGCTTTATCGCAGTGCTTCCACTTAAAAGCCCAACAGCCCTATTGATTTTTAATTGTTTACTTTTCTCTCTCTTTGACATTCTCTGCTCCTGACGTGCACTCCTTTGAAGAGGAAGATATGTTTGCATTCTTTTAATTGTGAGAAAGAACTGCCATCTCTGTCTTGTCATGGAGCACAGTTTAAACTTTTGACTAAAGGGTGTTATTTCATGTCTAGATGGTTCTAATAATGTTAAAAAATGTATTTAGAAGGTTGTAAACAGGTTTTCTATCCTCTAACTGTGAAAATATTAGATTTATAAATAAAGAATCCTATTTCTTGGAAATTCATTTATCGCAGTAGAGTCTGGAATGGATTAACCGCGATAAATGAGGGTTTACTGTAGATGGACTATAATAATCACCTGCATACATATGTAATCACAATGCTACAGACCTTTATTGGCCTGTACGGCAGCCTCCCACCGATGCACCAAGGGACCATCACCTGCATCTTACCTTCATGTGAGGAGTCCTATGGTGCAATCTATATGCCATTGGACATCCGAGTGGGTAGTCCCTATCTCCTGGCACATGCAATGATTTGACTGCAGTTATAATAAATAGTACATACAAAATAATAAACTGCAGGTTCAGCCAACCTTACCAACAAGCTAATCATCACATTGAGCACAATAAACAAGTGAACTACCAAAGCTACTTTGCCTAATACTCATGGGTTGACCGAGGCTATTGAGCAATGATGTTTTTCATGCTTATCTTAGCATTATAGATGACTTTTGTTAATGGACTGTTACTGCTTAAAGTAAGCAAAAGCAGCATCATTCTAACTAGGTGACCTTATTGCTTGTTATTTTTCTGATTAGGTTAGTAAAACAAAATGTCTTTTGGTAGTCTAAGCCAGTTACAGTTTTTAATCCAGATAACTGACAACACATCACCAATATAAAGTGATAAAAAACAAAAACGTTCTTCAGTGCAAATAAACAGCATTAGTCCTCTTAAAAAGGAACTAAAATAGAGTCTATTATATATATATATATGTAATGTATATGCGTGGGTTAGATATATACATTTTTAGACATTTTCGCTGCTTTTCCCTAATTGCTCAAGGGTATATATATTTCTCAGTTTCTCCAAAATGTTACGTATGGATGGGTAAAAGCTATCATAAATTTGTGCATGTTGCCCCAACAGGTATTTTTATATTTAACGACAGTTCATTTGTGCATATAAATGTTTTAAAAAACTGACCTCTGGACTACATCTAGCACAATCTTGACTGATGGAGTCTGTGAGACTTAAAACAGTGTCAAGTAATTCTAAACTGGTGGTATGTATTTGCCAACAGAATTATGTGGACATTGGAGACAATGATAGCCTTTTAAACTAAGCTTTGCACACTTAGATAAAATACAGACCTTTTCTTTCAGTTAGTCTTACTTCTGTGACTAACATTTTACAGCGTGCTGTTATTTAAAGTGCTGTGCCCTTTATATAATTATGCAAAGTGCAGTCTTTACTCTGATGGGTGGTCTGTGAAATAAAGAATAATTGATGCCTTTACTCCCATATGTTAACCATGTTAACATTCTGTTCTTCTTCAAGCACAGCAGATCATTCTCTATTAGGGATTTGTAATTAATATCTGCAGAAAAAAACAATAAATTAACCATTCCATAGCCTCTTATTGCAGTATTAATGATTTCCAAAAAGTCTTTAATACTGGGCTATCAGTTATGATGCTTCACACATGCAAGTTATCAATCTTTATATCATGTCATTAATAAAATGCACCTTTTAAAGTCACTATACAAATTCATAAAGACTAACATACTGTTTCAAACTAATTCATAAATAGAGGGAAAAAATTAAAATAGCTTTTCTGCAAGCAAATGCTGGAAATAACTACAGACAGGCAAAACCAGGAACTTGTAAAAAATGATAATTAAAGTAGACAGCAAAGCATTGATCAAGCAGAAGGGTCATCTGGATGTTGAATACTGGAGTTGATGTTACACAGGCAAGCAAATTAGAGGGCACTAATGTACAATTTTAGAGATGTGCAGTGGCAGCAGGTTTTAACCTTAAGGTATCTTGTACTTTTGTTCATGTGTATCTCAGATTTTGAATCAATGCACCTTTTGATTCCTTATGCTCAGAGTTCAGTCTTTAAGTTCAAAATCATAAATATCAAATTTAAATGTTTTGTCTATTTGTAGTGCATCTTTTAGTGAGAAGGAAATGCAAATGCTGGCCCTATTTTTAAGAAGACTTTTAAAAGCAATGTCTTCATTGAACAAGCTCAGATGGCTAATGACACTAACTGTTACACTGTGGCTTCCATAACATTTCAGCTATCTGCAGAGCTATGGAGACGGAGAGTGCAGCAGAGTTATAAAACAGCAAAGGCCTTTGGAGTTTCACCAATTCCTAATGTATATGTTATGTTGTGTGCCTCACTGCTTTGATCCTACTGTCCTTTCCCCAGTCTGCTCCCCTCTTATGTAATGTCTTCAGTGTGGGTGCCTCCCAGTATTCAGTGAGTGTAACTGAGAGGAGCTAAGCACATTAAACTGTCTGTGAATTGCAGTTAATTAGCATATTTTACTTTGTTTGAGTTTAACGTACTATGTGACAGTAATTATAACATCTTTTGGAGTTGCAGTTGATTTTTTTAAGTATTCAGTCATTTTATATTTTACTTTTTTTTTTTAATAGGAAATGTACGAATTGTTGAGTAGCATGATGGCACAATTGAAGTAACTGTTGCCTTGAAACAAGCAGACTGGGGTTAAAGTCCCAGATGCTCCCTATATAAAGTTTGAATGCTTTCCCAATGTCAATGTGAGTTTCTAGTTTTCTTCCAAATACATCCTGGTTTCATGGATTGGCACGGCTAAATCAGTCCCTGATGATAATGTGTTTTCACTCAACTAAGGGCTGGCACCATGTTTAAAGATTGTTTATGCCTGCATCCCATGCTATGACCAAGCACTGGATAAGCAGGTTTAGAAATTGATGGATGTATGAACAGAACATGCCAGTCCACTTTTCATGCCATTGTCTGTAAACATGTCTGGTATGTTTGCTTTCTTGTAGCTTTCTAAGTTCCCTGTTTTATGTTTCTGCTGTTTTGTTAAGCGGACAATTGCATGAAGATTTATATTGCTAATGGTATGGAGACCTGATGTTGTGGTGTACTGTATATCACTTCCACTAATCACCAAGTGTAACTGAGAGGAAGATATGTATGAACATAATATACCAGTTCATTTACTTGTGCTTTTGTTTATTAACCACCTATGTGTTAATAAATGTTTACAGACAATGGAGCTGCTTGTTGTTGACTTAATCCTTCTTCATGGCAGCAGCACAGCACAGCCCAACACAGAAGATTTAGACGTTATCCGGAGTGAAAACCAGAGTGCAGCAGAACAGCAGGTGCAGTGAACACCAGTTTCAAATGCACATGAAAAAATAATGAAAAAGTCAAAAAAGAGGGGTGTATCTGCTATGGTCAACCTGCTGCCTGGTTTAATTTATGCCCAGAATGCATATGGTGTGCAGTTGTAGAACTTTCCAGAGGCCTGTGTTTTTTCTCCACCATTCAAAAGGCTTTTGTTTGCGTAACTAAGTGACTGTAATTTACACACATGTGGCTTGGTGTTACTTTACTTACATTGTAACAATCACACTAAGTTAGCCTAAGAAGTGTGTCACTAGATCTCACTACACTGGTCATGTATTGTAGATGTTCAAGAAACAGGGCAACACTTGTGTTCAACCCACAACAGCTTTCATTTTAAATGTAAACTTCAATTGGTCTGTACATATCAAAGAAAAAATGAACACCCAACACAATGATTGTTACAGACACATCACCATAATATACCCAAAAAACACATATGCTCTACTTAATCCTAATAAACTGTCAATCCTCAAAAGCAATCACTATATGTAACTAATAATTCACTGTGTTGTGAAATTCCAGCTGAAATGACATCCATATAGAATTAATGAATAAATGGCGAGGAGAACATCTCAGAGATAAAAATCTGTAACACTGAACAGAATAAACTTTAGTGGCTCTTTGATATTTACAAGGCAACAATGCTTCATAGACCACGCTCCTGACAGTCTTCTTCAAAGGTAGGCCAAATTATGAATATACCTTGACCAGATTTATGGTTAGAAACTTGGCTGTTGGTCCAGGCCCTAATTCAGCATGATAGTTTGCTGGTTAAATTTTTTTTTTATTAGTTTAGATGGACTCATTGTTACAAACTTAGTGTTATGAACTAAAAACATCAAGCCTAAAAGCCCCAAAAATGCCCACTAGAGGGGGAAATAAAATTAAGTAACAAAGAGGGCAATGAAGATTTATAAATAAAAAGATTCATTTATACAAAAATGCTCTGTGGCACAAAAATGAGCTCTGAGAAGCAGAAGGTAATGCCTTCAAATTTGACAATCCCAAAAGCAAACACTGTTCTAATACACATAATCCAAAGAATGGTCAAACACCAGTCCACAGGTTCAAACAGCACAAGAGAAACTTACCACACCATGAGAACATTCACAATGAACAGCAAGGGACTGTGGGTTTTCTTCAGCCTTTATTGGGCTGTGGGCAGTGTGATATCCCGTGTAGTGGGAAGTGGCCCCAGCCTACACTCTGGACATCTGATAGTTTATGAACTGAACAGGATCAGTGGAGAGATGAGACACAGACAAAAATTGAAGGGTGAATGGTGCAAGTTTATTTATAAGAGTGCTGTACAACCAAAATGCAGTAGTGTCAGGTGGGCTTTGAGTCAGAGTCCTTCAACAATGACACATCTTCATAGATAAAAACAAAAAAGGAAAAATATGGTGTATTTACAAAAATAGTGCATTCCTACAAAAACTACACACACACTCCAATAATAAAGGATGTCTTCTTTTATCCCTGGCTGAAGACTCTCCTCCAGCAGGAAAGAAAAATGCACAAAAACAAGTGTGTGTATACAAAAACAATTGCACCAAACCCAAAATCAAAAACTATCCCAGCACCAAATAAGTATATATACCTCCACCAAAATGATCAGTAGGAGATATATAAAACTCTATATACAAAAGAATATTTACAAAGCCACCAAATCACAACTGCTCGTCCAAATAGCTCAGCAGTGCTTACTCCTACCTCGCCTTTAGGTCTACTGACAACCCCTGTTTGCCGGTGAGATTGTCCAGCCATTCTGCCAACCCGTCTACCTCACGCACCTATCCAGGTAGACGTGAGCGCATTCCGTTCACACCACTCCCCGGGCAACTATGTATTTAAAACCGAACCCCTGCAGGTCGCGCACGTGTAAACCCTCCGGGACGGCTAACGGCTATGCTGAGCTCAAGCACACCTGTTGCCGACTCACCAGTAAGTAAAATGATTTCTTTACAATATGGTATTCCCTTCTCTGAATCAACCTAGTTTACATAGGCTAATGGCGTCTTTTTCTTTCAGGCGCGCTGCACCTCAAACAACCTTAGCTGGGCAGGCTGCGAGGACAATGGTGTGTAAAAATGAACATGTGCGGTGAAGCCCGTACTGGCCATTATATCGACTCCACGTGTGTCCAGACACACCGCTCCTCACAGCGCTCACCCGCTAGATGGCCCCACATTCCCATGACAGCACCCTCAACACACAAACAGTAAGCGCACTTCCTTATAACCATATAAATACTGCTGCTTCAATTTCAAGGCTTCTTCAACTTACCACAGGCAATCTTGGGGTGTCACCCTTAAAAACATCTCTCTATTATCAAATAAAATCTTGGGGAGACAGACAAAGGAGACGAGAAGTGATCTTCTTGGAAGACAATTTGAAGTCCCGCGAGAGACACTTTAACTTGCTCCCAGCTCTTAAAGCAACGACAAGCAAAACATGCAGTTCACCAGCGGCAGAAAGCCAGCAGATGATTCGACCGCTTCTCCTTAGTGTGCATTTAGCTACCCTAACCACCCCACCCCACCCCTTACAACACGAGTGGCAGAGACACAAACTGGCAAAAGGACAGCTGCTGTACAGGCTTTGAAATGATCAACGTGCAGTGTGAAAGGGAGAACATACAGCTCTCCAGCAGCAGAAAGACAACAGATGATCCAACAGCATCTCCTTAGTGTGCATTCAGCCGCACCCCCTTCACAACTCGAGCAGCGTTATACGTCCTGCGAGAAAGAGATGTAACCACGACTGGGGCCGGAAATAAAGGACAAGTATTGATTTTACAAAAGTTTTAAAGTAAAAGTGAAAATAATGCATATGTAACAATTACCATGAAAATAATAATCTCTTTAAATTGTATATTTGGTAAACCAAACACAGGGGTAGGCAAGCAAAGCAAGCAGGGGGCAGAGCCCCCTAGTAGAACATAAAAGAAGGTACATAGATACACAGAAACTATATTAGCAATGATATTAAAATGAACAAAGGAATCAAAAACGAACAAGAAATACATAAAAATGACATTTAAGCCATTGAGGAACCCTAGGTGAAATATATAAATTAGCAGTTCTTTTCTAGGTCAACACAAATGCATCATTTGACTTTACACCAAGCTCATCAACCTCTCTTCAAGTTCTTCCTACTATAATTCTAGGATGTGAATGGACCGTGTCATCAGTGGCCTCATCCACAACTGTATTAAATCTATAGATTGGACAAATCTTGCAGTTACTCTGATCTGGTTTGAACATTCACAAGCCGTTGCTATAGTCATGATTTCATGTCTCACTGATTTAATGACTTTCATGCCAGGTCACTGTTTGCGTGACGTTTGCACAGACTCTGTGTGGTTCTGTTTTTCTCACACTTCAACAACATGCTGGTTAGGCTAATCAGCAATTCCAAATTTGCCCTTTGTGAAAGTGGACTGAAACCCTGCCCAGGTCTGCATGTTGTATATGGTGCTGTCATGATAGCTCCTCACCCCATGACCATAAATTAAACACACTCGAGAAGATTTTTTAAGTTATGTAAAATTCAATTGGTGTTGTATGTTGTACAGCAAGCCAAAAGCCCAACACATTGATTAATATAAACACATCAACAGAAGCTCAGTAATCTAACATCCTGTTAAACCCCCAAAAGAAGCAGTCAATCTTAACATTATATACAGCCCATTACTCAAACAGTTAATGGTGTGTAGTGAAATGCCAGCTGATAGTATTGATTAAGGGACGGTGGAAAGACAAAGAAACAGTTCACTCTGAACTGACTGATGACCTTAATGGATGGCTCTTCATGATAGCTTCTCTGTCCGGAGGAAGGCTTCTTCTTTTACATTGAAAACATTTTTATCTCACAAATAAAATAGGACCAGCCTCGCCAACTGTAAAACACTGGAAAGACATTGTTTTCCATATTCAGCAATAGTCACTCAATACACACTGCTGCTCATTTTCTCTGACTGTACAAACTCCAAAGCTGTCTAACCAGATGAAACACTTAATTCAGATCCACAGGTGGAAAAACAAAGCTTAAACTGTTGACCCAGTGCCCCGGAGAAGAATATCTAACATATAGACTAATCAATTTTTTATTAGTAATATCTAACAATTGTCTAAGTACCTAGTTGTAAAATGCAAGGAAGTTGGACAAATCATTTTTTCCATGTCCAGAGTTTCATTGATAAGTAAAGCACTATCCAGGCCATGTTTTATGATTTTTTTTTTTAATTTATTTGGAACTACAGAAAATGCTGGACTGGGTGGTTGAGTTTGCCTGTGCTGTTTCATTAGTGAATAATGCACCCCAATACTTCAAAACAGCTGAACTGTGTTATTGTGGAATGGCCCAGGAAGTGTTCAGGAAGGTGTGTTAGGAGTTGCTGAGGGACAATAAGAGGATGACTTTGTAGTAAATCCGCCTACCAGGCATTACCACTTTAAAGGAAAGAAAGTCCTAAGAATAAGGTAAAGTCGACTTTTGCAAAATAAACATTAAAGCATTTAACTGTTTAAGTCATTAAGTGCAGTGTAAGACTTTGTCAGCTTCACGCAGCGGGACGCCAGCAACGGGTAGGGCACACCTCCAGGTCGGGCCTGCTGGAGGACACTGAGCTCCTAAAGGCGTGCATCCCTTTAATCCTTCCATTGGCAAAGAAAGGTGCAAAGCATTTTAGTTCAGAAAGTATATACATGCATTAGAGTGAGGAGGGAATTCCCATGAAGAAAGAAACGTATCTTTTGTAGTGCGTAACGGCTCTTTCTCATCATCACTTGTTACAACAAAATGAACTTTTATGACATTTCAAATTGCACAACAGTTTCTTAATTCTACATTTGCAGCGATTTGTTGTGCAATTAGTAGTGTAATTGCATCGAGTGTAGCCCTGGCCTCTGGTCAGTGATTGGGAAGACGCAAGCGGTTCTGTGCCTATGGATTCCAATGTGAACAGTTACTCATGCAGAATGGAAAACTCACTTCTGAATCTACATCTGAATTTTTAAGCATCTTCGCACCTTTTTACATCAGCACATTGAATTTTGGCCAGGAATTTCTCACAACTATGTGAAATGGCTAGTCAAAGTAGCATATACACTGGTCATTTCTATTAATTTGGACTTTGACCACACCTCTTGGCCAAAATGCAAAATGGCCGGCCAATTCGGAAACTGGCAGAACTTTGGGTTTTGGCTGTAACATATATACGCTGTTTTTTTTTCTTCTTGTAAATATTTTTGGTATTCTTTGGACATTATTATGTGGTTAGTGTCTTCCTCAACTCCTTTTCATCGTTTAGGAAGACTACCATTTTTGTATATATACATTTTCATCTTTATCTTTCATTTTTGGGGACTGGAAACTTCACTGTATACAGTATATTGCTCACCGTAAATAAACCCACTTTTGTTTTGGAAATGCCACCTTTTTGTGTCTGTTTCTCCTTGTCTGACTTCTCTCAAATCTCATCCCGTTCAGTCCCAAACCAAACTACAAGACGCCCACTGTGTGATTGGGTGCCAACCTTACCAATAAATGTGGAGGGGAGGGAGGGGTCACCGACTTGTAAAGGCATGCTGTCTCTGCCATTTTACATTCTGAAATGAGCAGACCAGAAAGAATCAAGTGTAACGGCAAGTTTATGTGTCACTTGAAACTTCACATCTAGCAATGCCAAGCTGTATGGTATGGTTTGCCAGCACTCACACCTCTACATAGTAGAATATCCTGGGTATATCACCAATAATACATAATGACTCTCTTACCTGTTCTTTTACTGTGTCTAATTCCCTGACTATCTAGTTTATAGATAGTGTTATACTACAGTACCTGACAGTGTGATAAGCTTATGAGATTTAAGACATTCTTAAAGTCTATATAATAAAGAGTATTAAAACCCCTTATCAAGCGGGGTCATTTTTGCTAAATCGCTTGTAATTCGACCTCTCCAAATTAGAATCATTGCTGTTATTGAACTATCTGGAGTATAAACACATGTTTGGTCTCTTTGTAAAGGTAACATTCTCTAGTTTCACCCTTAGTAGTCAGAATCACTGTAGGTGTGACTGATCAAAAGTTATGCACATTAGAACTCACAAAAAAAACAAATTTTTTTGTTCTCGCCTAAGTTTTTTTATGAAAATAAAGGAAAATAAAGCTGCAGTAGGTAGGTGGGGACAGAAACACACTATGTACCAACAGAATAACTTGTTGACTACTCACATTTCAAATTTGAAAAGAATATCTGTAAAAATGACATTTTTTACACCAGTTTTTATGTGGGCATGCCCAGGTGCTTTTTAGAGGGACCATTATCCACATTTTGGAACATATGGAAAAAGTGTAATAACTTTTGAATGCTTCAACCCACATATATCAATAAGGGCTCTACTGAAAGCTTACACCTAAAGGAATCTATATCTACACACAGTGTCACTCTATTAGTTATAAAAATAATAAAAACAATAAAAATACACATTTCTATGTAAAAATAGTCAATACAAGTCTTATGGGCCAAAAATATATTTATATTTTTATTTTTACTTTTTTTATAAAATGCACATAAACTATATACATTTCTTTTACAAACTGTTACAACACAGCTCAGCGTTTTTCCATGTGCCACTTGATGGCAGCAATCACTAGCAAGCAGAAAGCACAAGGGCGTGTCACATGTCGCTCTCTGCCATTAGACGTCACCTGGGCCGATTGAATACTTTCACACCGCGTACATGCATCTATTATTTAATCGAGCGTTTATTTACGTTTATCGGTACGTTTATTCATATTTAAAATGCGAAAAAACTTGGCAAAATCACAATAAACAACCACGCACCAACTCTGCAGACTGGCACAAATGCCACCTTCGCGCAGCTCCGATCGTTTTGTTTACAAGTTAGTATGGCAAGTTACATATCAAAATGCTCAGCTGCTCATTGGCTGTAAGTTTTGAGTGTCAGTCACAGTGTCCAATCAAACTGGTAGATTCTACCAGGGTTTGGAGTTATACGTCATCGTTCAGCTGTCTGTGACACTCGTTGGCTATACGAGGTGCCAGTCAACCCCAGACCCGTCGTAACTGGCCAACTTAGGTGTCGATCAGAAGCTAACACTTCCGTGTTTCATGCGGTAGCATGGTTATCGCCGACAGAAACAAATTACGTCTGATATGATCAATAGAAATGAAAAAAAATTACGTAGCTAGTCTCAAGTTATGAAACGTTTTCTGGAGTTTTTGTCCCTTTGAGGATATATCGTGTGTTTTGGACCTAATCGTTTTACTGGATTATATTCGCTGGAGCCTTACGGACAGAATGGGATCAATACTGCTCGGAAATATTGATGTTTGGCTTGCAGGGGTCTTCAAAGGTAGGGAAAGTCTACTCTTAAAAGTATGTACTTCTCTGTAAAAAAGGCTTTAGTGTCAGTGCTGTGGTTGTTGTGTGTCAAAATGGTTTATATCATCGGTAAGACGAGACTTTGAAGTTTCATTTGATGGGTAGTATGTCGAGATGCATGGCAGATGGGCATGCACACATTATTGTAATGTTTTTAAAACGCTGTTATGTCCCGGGACCGGTACGTGTGCGCGTTAGGGGACACCACAAAAACAACCAGGAAACTGTTGCTAAACCCAGAGGTACCACTTTGGTAAGGTTTGCCGTCAATCATACAGGGCTTTACTGAATAATAATATTCATTTTATTTGTGTAAGACCTTCCCCATGCTCAAGTTGCTTCACACATATTCAAAAGAATACAACAGGAATATAATTACAGAAGAAAATCACAGTAATATAAGTTAATATCAAGCATTGAATACCAAATAATAAATACATGAAAGTCAACATTCTAAATTAGAATAAGAAACAATAAACTGGAAAAAATCCAGAAAAAAACAATGAACAAATAACACAGCTCGTGTAAGAATATATGTTAGAATATAAAGATAGATGTTATAATTACCAACGATGATACAGAACAATAAATAAGGTGAGTCCATTTTATCATCAACTTTTAGAGCCAAAACCTCAAAGGACATTGGTCATTCAATGGCTATTTTTTGCTATTCACTTCAAATCTAAAATTCTAGCCAGACTGCTGCAAAGTAAACACACCCTGTGGAGTCATTTCATTTGGAGCAGAGGTAGCCAGAGTAGCCAAAAATTGTACTCAAGTAAGAGTAGCGTTACTTCAAAAATAATATTACTCAAGTAGAAGTAAAAAGTAGTCATCCACAAAATGACACAAGTAAGAGTAAAAAGTAGTTGGTAAAAAGACTACTGTAGATGTACTGAGTAACTGTTTGATCATAATAAATTATTGATTCTTTAGAAATGTAATAAAACAGACAAAATATAAAATAATGTGCACATTCTGCTATTGCCAAATAAGCAAGATATACTGTACACTGACAGTATAATACTGTATATTCACTTGCCCTCCAAATAGCACAGCTGATAGAAAATAACAGAACAAGGCAAATGTGCACATACAAGAAGTCTCACTTTACCTTGACTGTCTGAGTCTGTGCATGTTTGGTTAAAACATGCTTGTTCTTCACTCAGTGAAGTGATGGTTAAGCTTCAGCAGGAGTTGGCTCTCAAGGTTCTTGCAGTGAAGCTGTGACCATTTAGCAGTGAACAGGAGCCCTACATGACTAAAAAGTCTCTCACAAGCTGCAGACGCAGGAAGACCTGTGTTGACTTTGAGTGACAGCTTGTTGATGTGAGGAAAAGTATGCAATCGATCCATACCTCCAACAGATGGACATGAAAGGTACCTATCCAGCTCTCCTGCTTCTGGTTTTCCTGACCCCATGGATCCAAAGAAGTCATCTTCATCAGAGAGCTGCTGTTTGTGCTGACATTATTCAACTCTGTGTCTATGTGATGTCTGATGAAGACAAGGCCAGTGGAAAGATGAATGGTTTTCAAAAGAAATAGGTCTGTGCATTATTCTTACTCTTCTACTATATAGGCTGCCAAGCTGCTAATGTTTGACATGAAAAGCTCCCTGAGCTTCTAACTCAGTGGTTTTGTCACTGACGCACTGTAATCCTAAATGACAGTAACATTATAAAGATTGATATATGTCATCTGCGGTGGGCTGGTGCCCTGCCTGGGGTTTGTTTCCTGCCTTGCACTCTGTGTTGGCTGGGATTGGCTCCAGCAGACCCGGTGACCATGTGTTAGGTTATAGCAGGTTGGATAATGCATGGATGGGTGAATATATGTCATTGTCTCATAAATGAAATCATAAACAAGTATTTTAGTATATTAAACAAATATTTACCAGCTTTTAAGAGGCTTTCATCTGTGATCCAGGATGTTCTGAATCTTGGTAGGAGTATTGCTGCTGCAATCAGCTCAGGCTCTTTCATGACGTCTCCTAAACATTTCTGGATTCCTTCCCACGGGGCATCAATTAGAGGTCTACACATTTTGCAAGATGACTCCAGCCTCTTAAGCTTCTCCTGCACCTGCTAAAGTATTGGCAGCAAAAAGCCCATGTGCACAGATGATTCCCCTTGGAGGACGTTAAGGGCCATGGCAATGGGCTTCATCACAGCAGTCTATTCAGCCAAAAATCCCAGTTCAGCAGGATTGAACCTAAAAAAGGTGTACAAATAAAAAATAGAACTCATAGGTATTTCTAATACAATGAATTTACTAAGCATTGTCCATGTTAAACACACAAATAATTACAAAATAAAACAGTAAAAGTATTTAATTGATAACATCAATTGTCATAGTCTTGCAAATTTACTTAAGACAGGTGGATTCACCCATTAATCACACATTAATGTTTAAAAACAATATAAGTTCTGTCAACTTACATCTTTATCTTTAATGTTGTGCAAATATTGCAAATTGCTTTCTCTCCTTTCTGAATGTGCACAACCCTTTCCACAGCAAGGAACAGGGAGCTCCAACAGGTGTGATTGGGTTGGAGAAACTGTAGCTTGCATTCACGTTCCACTGTTTCATAAGCCATGGTTGACCTGCTGGTTTTATTCCACAGAGCATGACATTTTGCAAAAGCAGACCGAGACAGCCTCTTGTATGTTTCATTGGCAGTTTCTGCAGCAGCTGCATCAACTGTTGATATAAGATTGAGTTGATGACATGCACACTTTTGGTGCCTTGGAAGTTGGTACTCAAGACCTGTGTTGTCATTGAAAACAGCAGACACATCTTGAAACTCAGCCTCTAACTCATTCTCTTCTGTTGCATCATCAAGGGTGGAGTCTCGATGCTCCCGTCCATCTGTGGCTTCTTCCTCTTTCTCTTCACCATATAATCAAAAGGCTTTCAAGAAGTTTGAACCACTGTCTGTTGTCATCTTGGTCAATTTTTCCCTGATGTGATACTCAGAATGTATTTCCTCTAATGCTGCACTAAGAACATCAAATGTGTGTGAGCCTTTACGAGGTCTGCAAGCCAATGCAGCAGAATGCCACTTAGTGACAGGTAGCTCCTAAGTAGCTATGTTGTCTGGCAGACCAGCAGTCTGTTGTGGTAGCAACATAATTCACTGTGTTCAGCTTTTTGATGATTGTGCTCTTCATGTTCTTTGCAGCTTCCTGTATTTCTGAGTATAACGTTTTTCTTGTCATTACTATGCACTGAGGTTGCAAGGTTTCCATCATAGTCTTGAAGGATGTTGTCTCAACTACAGAGAATGGTTGGTTGACTGCACATACAAACGATAGCATAAGCTTGCCAAAAAGTTGCATGTTACCTGCCGAGAGCCAGTGATGGAATCTGTTCAGTAGAAGAGGTGGACTTTCGTTTTCTGTGGGTGTCAATTAATTCTGTATATGTCTGCATTTTTTTGGGGTGAACCCTCTGTTGACAGAAAAAATGGCAGGCTGTGAGGCTCATTCAGTTTCATTTGCTAAAGTTAACTTAATTATACTAGGATTTGTGTGATTAATGGATTAAATCTGATCGTATAGTGACAGAATACTGTGGTGGTCACATTTCTGTATCTAATTATCCAGCAGAACAAATTGCATTTTTTTTAAATAAGATGGCTAAACTTTGATATGATAATGTTTTCTAAGCACGCTCTGGCATTACATACCTGGACTCGATTGTTTGTCAGTTACCAAAACCATCCTGACCATTCATAATTTGCGATACTTGGTAGCTAATGCTAATTCATTCCTCCATGACAAATGTATTATAGTCTGCTTAGCTTATGGCACCATTTAACGAAATGTTTACAAAAACTAAAAGGGTCTATATAAAAACTCTTTTAAGATTGGGATTCTGCAACCTAACAAGACTAACATCCGCCTAACAGGAAAAAATTATGTAAAACTTACTGCAACATGTTTCCTCAGGTTAGACCTTGAGTTTTTGTATGCTGAAATGTCCATTTGTTTTGGCAGACACAGAAGACATTGTATTATATAGCTGTTCTTTTTCACTGTATATAAGCGAAAAATGCATTTTATATGAGGCCAGGGGTGTTCATCCTCATCCTCTTCAGTTTTAGCATTGGAAACAGTTGCCTCTGCCATTTTTCATGTACTCTTTCTTTTCCTTTCCTCTGTCTGTGAGGAGTTCGTGCCGCTATGCCGCCACAGTTTGTGTGTGTTCATGTGACTGCATGGCTATGTCTGATTGGTGAAACGGAATCATGTTATTATTGTTGTTACGTCTGATTGGTGAAATGGAGTCATGTGATTATTGTTGCTACATCTGATTGGTGAAAACCTCATGCAGTAGATCCACTGGCAGCTTCTCTCTCACAAAAATATAGCGTTTCTAATGTGTAAATGGAAAAAAAGTAACAAGTCGAGTGTTGCCCAATGTAGCGGAGTAAGAGTATTTCTTCTTCACAAATGTACTCAAGTAAAAGTAAAAAGTATGGTTAGGTAAAACTACTCTTAGAAGTACAATTTTTTAAAAAAGTTACTCAAGTAAATGTAACGGAGCAAATGTAACTCCTTACTACCCACCTCTGATTTGGAGATGCAAATGTATCAAGCTTTTTCTCTGTTGGTGTCACATATTGAAATTATAGTTGTGGTGGGTGGTCGTGTCCCATACCTGGCCAGGACACCCCTTTGACACGGATCTGGGGGAACACCCATGGGCTTCACTCTACGTTCCCCGGGAACACTTGGTGGTAGCCCCCCTGGGTTGCATCAGGGACACAATGGTGGAACACTGGAGCTCATCCCTGTTGGGCTCCATAGCCACCGCCAGGGGGAGCTGCATGGCTTGACAAGACCATGTGGGCTGGACTGCAGCCACACCCGGAAGTGCAGCTTGAAGTAGGTCAACAAGCACCTGGAGCACTTCCGGGGATGCTATAAAACGAGCCTGCAGCCACTATTCGAGGAGATAGAATCAGGAGGAGGATGACGAGGTTGCCTGAGAGGAGTTGTGGAGGAAGATTGAGTGTGCTTTGCTTTATGTGCTTGGGACTGTGTTGTGGCTGGGGGACATGGGGAAGACGTGCCCTCCAGCTGAAGAAAAAATAAAATCAATCATCTGTGTCAGGTCAGGCGCCCATATAGCGCCTTTTGTTACACAGTCTATAATGAATTAGACAATTCTAGTGCTTTAGAATTGAGCCTTATGTAAAGCACAATAATGGATGCTGCAGAAAGTTTGTAGTACACAAATTCATCTCTGTAGTTTATTTCAATATTGCACAGATATGCTACATTATCTCTTGTGATCTTAAACCTTGAGGTTGGATGCTGTACTTTAGAGTTAGTAGCGCTGGTGAGCTCCAACAGTCCTCTGTGAATATACTCCAAATGCTTCAGTATGCTAAAGCTTTTAAGCAGTGGTGTACTCAACAGCCATGTTTGAGCATAAGCTGAGAGACAGTACTTTTACACAAAGTTATTCAAGTAAAAGCAGCAAACCCTTTTATCCTGATCAGGGTTGCAGGGAAGATGTCATCTGTTCCCGCAAGTATTGAACACAAGGCAGTGTCTGAGTCCATTGTGGGATAAACACACATATCAAGACCAATTTACTATCACCAATCCACCTGCATGTCCTTGGGACTATGGGAAACAATTTCTGCAGACTTAGGCAAAATATGCAGATTCCATGCACAGAACACCAAGGACATGAACTCTGGTCTCCCTGTTGTGAGCAAATAGTGTCATAGTGCTGCCCATTGTTTGACATATAGTCAAAAATGTCTTAAAATCATGAAATAATTCAGACTACCTTCTTTCTGAGTGTGGATCATATTACAAGCACTAAAGTATGAACCAAGTAAATGCCAGTTATAGTCTATGATATTCAGTTTAGCTTGTATCTTGATTCACTAAGGTGGGCACAAACGGGACAGAAGTACAACTTTTGAGCCCCAAACACATTTTAAGAAGGAGCTAATCAATTCCTGAAAACCCCTTCGTAAAGTGAAATTTTTGTAGAGCAAACGCCTAATTACAATTAATTTAGATGAAAAACATTTCCAACTAGTTCACAATCTGTTTTAGAGCCGTCATGCCCAGGATAATGTATGTGAGATGACATGAAGCAACACACATGACATGGAGAGCGAACCACAGCATGTGAACACATAGGTACATATTATTGATTGCAGCTGTGGAAATAACTGAGATCGGGACTGCATGTGACCAATATTCATCCCCACCCTTTTTAGGCTACGATTAGTTGTAGTTGGAACAACTGTGTAGAAGATCGGGTGTTAGGATCATCGGTGCACGTTTAAAAAGTGTCCCAAATTCTTTATATGCACAAATTTCCTAAAGTGTTTTAAACAACTAACTGGGAAGACATTGTTCATATTTGCATAGCCCTTTTGTTTTCTGGTTTAACATTTTAGTTACAAATATGCACAACAAATAAATAAAAGGCTACAAAAAGGACATAGCAGCGCTAGAAAAGGTCCAGAGAAGTGCGGCTAGGCTGATTCCAGGGCTACAGGGGTTGAATTATGAGGAAAGATTAAAAGAGCTGAGCCTATATAGTTTAAGCATAAAGATTAAGAGGTGATATGACTAAAGTGTTTAAAATTATGAAGGGAATTAGTACAGTGGATCGAGACTTGTATTTTAAAATGAGTTCATCAAGAACACGGGGGCACAGTTGGAAACTTGTTAAGAGTAAATTTCACACAAACATTAGGAAGTTTTTCTTTACACAAAGAACGATAGATGCTTGGAATAAGCTACCAAGTAGTGTGGTAGACAGTAAGACGTTAGGGACTTTTAAAACTCAAATTGATGTTTTCTTGGAAGAAATAAGTGGATAGGACTGGTGAGCTTTGTTGGTCTGAATGGCCTGTTCTCGTCTAGAATGTTCTAATGTTCTAAAAAAGTAAAAATAGAAATTTGTGCTTGAAAAATGTAGTGCACTAAAAGTAAAAGTAAAAAAAAATGTTATGCTCAAGAACAGTACAGATGTTCTCACAAAATGCTCAAGTACAGAAATTAACTATGTCTACTTCATAACTATACAACACTTTTACACATTTGTCTCGACAGAGAGTTTAACATAAAGAAATTCATTATACTATTTCAGCCTAGTGAAGATCAAATGGTTATTTCAGAATAATAAAGCTGATGATGAGACAGATCACAAAGCAGCACAGCAAGCAAAGGCTAAGCACAGATGAGTGCTGACAAGTGACCCAGCGAGTTTCCAGAAAACTCTTGGAGTTTTTGATGCAGAAAAGTATGTGGAGTAATAGATAGATTAATGAATAGACATAAAAATATTTACACCTTCTTTTTTAAGGTAAAATTCTGGCAACCACAGCTGCCATTTTTTTACCATAAATTTAACATTTGATTTTTTACAGTGGTATGATCAGAGAAGGGAAGGCTTCAGTCTAAAGCTGGGGAAACACACAGGTGATCCTCTTAGCACTCCTAAGTTTTCAAAAGAAAGCTGATATCAGTGGGGTTAGGTTAGCAATCATGTCCAGAAAAAGACTAGGGGTTGCACAAAAGCAAGTCTGCAGGGCTAACACATAGCAAAACATCCAACAATGAGAGCAATCAATATAGCTCAGCAGCATCGAGTCAGAAACATAAGCAGATGGTGCCTGAGGAGATTCAATCTAATAGCTCCGGAGGTTACAAATGTGAATCCAGAATCTGAAGTAAAATCCAGGATGAATAAGTGGTAGTTTTAAAAATATTTTACTTAGAGAGTAGCAGCAGCAAGTGCATACTTGATAGATTGCAAAGAAGCAGTAGTAGTTATAGTGGTAGTATTGTGACATGAATGGAGTTCAGTGTGCCTTATGATTTTTACATATGAAAAAAATTGTTTTGAAAAACAGATGGATTTTCTAGATTATTCCAAAGGAAAAACAAGCACTATTTCTACTGTAGGGAGTAAGTCCATGTGGCACAAAGGCAATCAAATTAATTTTTTTTACTGCCTTGCTGTAATAAGTAAATAACATACAGTTAGTCTCTTTTTTATCTAATTAAATATACATTATATTCACATTTACAATTTGCTTGTGTCTTTGTTTATTTGTTGAGAAAAGTGTAGCTCTTGAAGAACTAAGTTAATCTATGCTAAATCTGAAATGTTATTAACAGTACAGCCCAAATCAATGAGAAAATTCAAAAATTATGTCTAATTTGGGGTGAAGCCGCAGAATCATGAACCTTTCAATATGATTTTCATAAAAAATAATTATTGTTTTAGGTGAAATAAATAGAAATGAACATATCACTGGAAGAGTTTGCAAAATGGGCAATACTGCCATGTCACAGACCCAGCAACCTGGTTATGAATCTCATGCCAGGTCATTGTCCATATGGAGCTTTGATTCTCTCCCCATGTCCTCCGGCTTTCCTCTTCCAGGTTAAGTTGAGTGGCAATTTCAATTTGGTCCCTGGGTCATGTATTGGTGTGTGCCTAGGTATGCACTGTAATTGGCTTGTCCAAGCCTGTTTCCTGTTTTGTTTTACTTCCAGTTTAGGCTCTCTCCACAATGACCATAAATTGGCTTAAGTAAGTTCAAGACTGAGATGACAGATGAAATCTGATAAAGTGAAAGAAGTTGCCCTAAACTCAACTTGAATGTTTGCTTTGTGAAATGTTTTTGTTAATTTTCAGACATATTTAAGCATTATCTAAAATGAAAGTGTATCACAGACTTGGGGTTAGGAATTGAAAGATGTAGACCTTGAGGAAAAACAAAGAAAAGCATCTCCAGTAAGAAAATCTTAAGTAAAAATGTTCATAATCTGAAACAATCAAAAAATAAATGTTGCTATAGTTAAAAAATAAAGCTGGCAAGGGTATCATTTATTCCTGACATACAATTTTTGTAAACAGAAAAAATAAATATGGCATTGAAACATTTCAACTGGTAGGTTTAACTATTAACTTATATTAACTATAAATTATACTAATTATATAGTAGTAAATCCGGCACAGGAATATACCTGCAATCACTGTACTCCTATCTCACCTAACAATATAATGTACTTTGTAGCGGTCTGGTGCAGCTTAGATTCACACCATCGAAGGGACGGTGATTTATTTATTTTTTTGGTGGGGATTCCAGGAACGCGTCCAGCCTTGACCCAACCCACACTCACTCACCGACAGAGACGCAAAATCCAATAAATAAAAAAAATGAATGAAAAATAATAATGATAATATATTAAATGGAAAGTAAATATAAACTACAAATAATCAGATAACCCTCCCCTTCCCATACAGCGATAATAAATACAACACACAATAATAAACACCTACAGCAGTGTCTATGACTCAGTCCCATGTAACAGATGAAAATGAAGCTTGGGGATTTGGTGGAAGATCCTGTGAACTGTAGAGGTGAATATAAAGCATTTCGTGTTGAGATGCATGGGAGTGCTCTCTCCGACAAAGACGATGCAGATGGACATGAGACAAAACTTGAATCCAATACAACAGTAATGTAGGACAACCACGTACTATCCACACAGGCAAACAGCAACAATGCTGACAAACAAACAACAGTGCCCCCTTCTCTGTTTAGCTGGCTCTCTTTTAAATTTCGTACCAGCCCTTCTTGTTCCCAACAGCCCCTGCACCCATTGCAGACATCCAATCAGGGCAATACCCACACGGCAGCTTGAAATTGGAGTCCCACAACTTTACCAGTGGCTATATAAATGATTTACTCTACTTCATCAAATTCATTTCTTAATGAATTACACAGGTGTACAAAAATCATACAAAATTGTTTTAGTTGTGAATGCATTCATGAGCACAATAAAAAATATAATTATAATGTTTTACCACATCACGTTTAAGTAAAAAATTGAAAAGATATTTAATTAAAATTTAACAAATTGCACAATTTATTAATGCTGGTAACTTTTGAGCAATGGTTTCTCCACACCCAGAAGTGCAGCCAGATGTCAGCAATCAAACACCTGGAGCACTGCCAAGTGCCCAATAAAAGGAGCCAGCGGCCACCACTTAGCGGCCAGTTGGGTGGAAGGTGGATAAAGCTAGGAGGAGGGGTGGTGGTAAAGAAGAAGAAGAAAGTGTGTGGTTGTTTGATGGTGCTTTGAGGACTGTGTTGTGGCTGGTGGACACGGGGAAGATGTGCCCTCCAGCTGAAGAAAAATAAATAGTTTATTTATTTTACACGTGCCTCTGTGTCCATCTGTGTCGGGTCAGGCGTCTATATAGTGCCTTTGTTATTATTTATATTGTGACAGATAGGGGGCGCTCTCGCTCCCTTGAACCCCAGTCCACGACTCCAGACACCAGGTAAAAGTCCAAATGATGACTTTATTAAATTGCCACAGTGCACAAAGCACCCTCTCCTCAACTATATTCATAAACAAATCACAAATACTACAATAATACAATCCTCCAACTCCCAGACGTATTGCTACCCTTCCACCCAGCTCAGCTCGCCGTCTGGGAGCTCCCATAGTCCTTTTATATTCCCTGACCCGGAAGTGTTCCAATTCCCAATCCATGTGACTCTCAATCCCTTCTGGGTCAGGTACAAGTCCTTTCTTTTCACCCCGGAAGCCCGTCGCTCTTCCTTTGATGAACTTCCGGGTTAAAGGGCATAAAGAAGTCTTTGGTCCTCCCTGCAGCTCCCTCTTGCGGCCCCTGTGGTATCCAGCAGGGTCTTGTATAAAAACTACATGTCTCATTACTCCCTGCTGGTCTTCGGGGAACCTCCATAGTTCAGGGAGGGCTCCATCTGGTAGCCTGGGGGTATTGGCCGGGATGACAAGCCGGCCACATCTCACAATATATATATATACTAGCAAAATACCCGCGCTTCGCAGCGGCGAAGTACTGCCTTAAAATTTTTATTAAGAAAATTAAACCTTTTTAAACTGAGGGAAAATATACCACTAATTATTTGTTAAGGATCTCTTTGTATACCACATTGTGAGTTCGGCCCTCCGGTTGTAATATGACCAAGCTGTGCGCTGAGTTTACTCTTGAGCATGCAACGTACAGTTGGCCATGTGAACAGTAATCTTGTTTTAAATCTCACAGCCTGGATTGCTGCTGTCATAATCGGTTTGAGTTTCATAGTTTGTTTCAATTACGACAGTATTTGTAGGACTTGTGTTGAAGAGACATTCGGTATCTGTCAAGCGATGTAAGTATACAACCGGTTTCATCGATAACTTCACATCCAGCTTTTGAGAGTTTAAACATTCATAAACATCAAAGTGTCCACTACTGAAATCGTCACCTGTCAAGCTATGATGTTTAAGAGGCATTGGCGGTTGTCGAAAGGTGTAAAATATTTGGCCATTTCGGTACACTTGAAAGCGACAACCAAACAATTCAGCGGCAGCCATCAACTCACATGCAGATATATAGGTGAAGGGCTTAAGCATTTCACTCTTATAGTGCTCCTGTGTAGTATAATTATCTCCTGTACCGTCATCAGTCCACACTTTGAACCTGTCCCAGTCATGCAATACATAAAACACAATGTTCCTCTGAATATCAAGAGTGAGCCTGATATGGCCGTGCAATATGTAACAAAGAGAATGGAAAAGGCAGGTGCCATCTTTGGGCATGGAAACCACTCGGTAAGTGAGAGTTCTTTGATCGATGGTGATCACCTCGATAGACATGTTAATGGGGGTACGGTTAGAATGATAAAGGAAATAAGTACCTGAACAAAGTAAGTTTAAAATCCCTAAACAATAACTATAATCGTAATAAATGAACAATAAAACAGTGGAGAAGCTGTGAATTAAATAAAAAGGCAGAGAGACGTGAATCCCGTGGCAAAGCAAGGAAGGGAATGTAGAGACTGGTGCGACGGACGGCCTTATATAGGCAGGCAGCCAACAACTTGGGAAGCGTTGGGATGGGGGACCCAAAGCCGCCTCACATGGTGATCGAGCTGCAAGCTATGGACGTATATATGTACGTAAGTAGGATTCAGTTAGCGTTGGGAACCCGCATACCAAATTTCTTGAAGATGGGCCCATAAGTAACAAAGACCGTTGAAAAGTTCAATATGGCGGCCGACATTGACATCATACCACCGAAATAAGTACCAAATTTCAGCCTTCTACCTACACGGGAAGTTGGAGAATTAGTGACGTTGGAAAGTTCAATATGGCGGCGGACAGTGGCGTCATACCACCGAAATAAGTATGTACATTGGTTTCGGTTAGCGCAGGGAAGCCGCCTACCAAATTTCGTGAAGATGGGGCCGTGAATAAGAAAGTTCAACATGGCAGACGTTGTTGACCGTTATGACCGTTACGCGTAGAATTTCAAAATGAAACCTGCTTAACTTTTGTAAGTTAGATGTAAGGAATCAACCTGCCAAATTTCAGCCTTCTACCTACACGGGAAGTTGGAGAATTAGTGACGTTGGAAAGTCCAATATGGCTGCTGACAATGGCGTCATACCAACAAAATAAGTACGTACATTGGTTTCGGTTAGTGCAGGGAAGTTGCCTACCAAATTTCGTGAAGATGGGCCATGAATAAGAAAGTTCAACATGGCGGACGTTGTCAACCGTTATCGACCGTTATGACTGTTACGTGTAGAATTTCGAAAATAAATCTGCTTAACTTTTGTAAGTAAGCTGTAAGGAATAAGCCAGCCAAATTTCAGCCATCTACCTACACGTGAAGTGGGAGAATTAGTGATGAGTGAGTGAGTGAGTGAGTCAGTGAGGGCTTTGCCTTTTATTAGTATAGATATATACAGCATACAGTAATCCCTCCTCGATCGCGGGGGTTGCTTTCCAGAACCCCTCGCGATAGGTGAAAATCCGCGAAGTAGAAACCATATATTTTTATGGTTATTTTTATATATTTTAAGCCCTTATAAACTCTCCCACATTGTTAACATTATTAGAGCCCTCTAGACATGAAATAACACCCTTTAGTCAAATGTTTAAACTGTGCTCCATGACAAGACAGAGATGACAGTTCTTTCTCACAATTAAAAGAATGCAAACATATCTTCTCTTCAAACGAGCGCCGTCAGGAGCAAAGAATGTCAGAGAGATAGAGAGAGCATGACAGAAAAACAAACATTAAAAAATCAATACATGCTGTGGGGCTTTTAAGTATGAGCACCGCGATAAAGCAGCTGCAAAGAAGGGAGCAATGTGAAGGTAATCTTTCAGCATTTTTTAGAGTAGCCTCCGTATCTTCTAAACAAACAGCCTCTGTGCAAACAGCCCCTCTGCTCACACCCCCTCCGTCAGGAGCAGAGAACGTCAGAGAGAGCGCGCGAGATTAAAGCAAACAATCAAAAAATCAATACGTGCTTTTGGGCTACCGCGATAAAGCATCATTTCTTAGAGGAGCGTCCATATCCTCCAGGCAAACAGCCTCTGTGCAAACAGCCCCTCTGCTCACACCCCTTCCGTCAGGCGCAGAGAATGTCAGAGAAAGACCAAGAAAAGCAAACAATTCGCTCAGGAAGCACATTGTATATCATTGAGGAGTTTTAGTTAATATGTAATACATGCTCTTATTGGGTAGCTTCTAAGCCATCCGCCAATAGCGTCCCTTGTATGAAATCAACTGGGCAAACAAACTAAGAAAGCATGTACTTTAAATTAAAAGACCCATTGTCTGCAGAAATCCGCGAAACAGCGAAAAATCCGTGATTTATATTTAGATATGCTTATATTTAAAATCCGCGATGGAGTGAAGCCGCGAAAGTCGAATCGCAATATAGCGAGGGATCACTGTATATATATGTTGTAAAAGATTCAGAGCCAAACAGAAAAAAGGTTTGGGGTTTTCCTGGCCCCGTATATTGTCTACAATCCACAGATAAAAAAAAACGGATCAAACAGAGAGAACAAAAACATTCATCTGCGTGACGCCATACTAGGCGTTGGCGGCCATTTTATATGGGAGGAGCCGGAAGTGGAGGAATGCTGGGAAGGAGGCGTGAGGGATGATGGGACTGCTGACGTCAGGGAAGATGGCGGAGGAAGGGCGGAAGTGGACGTACTGCGGTACAGGGCCTTATGGCGGAGCGTCTTTACTTCTGGAAAACAAAGGAGAAAGGTTAGTACCCCGCCATTCCCCGCCGGCGAACGTCTTTCCATGTGTTTTAAGGTCCATCCGCGGCCTCCTACTCGCGCATGCGTGACAATGTATATAAAGTTAAAGAATCAAAACAGTTTTTTTCAAATTATCTGAGTTATTACCTGAATGAAGTCCACCTTCACAGCAAATGTTTTTTCATGTGTTCAAGTTAAATATATCTGTCACGGTAAATCCCACAGGGACATAAAAGTTCTAGAAGAAAGTACCTTATGATGGAAAATGAATATTCAAAAGGAATCTGAGTTATGGTTTTTAAGATTTGAGTATAAAAAAAATTCTAAGACATTAAAACCCTTCAAGGTAGGGTAAAACCCATGAGAAGTATCATCTTCTTTGTTAATCCATTGACAAACAGCACAACTGTTTACACATAATTGTTTTATTAAAAGTTTATTTTGTGTTTTTCTCCATATAGACAAAGCAAAGTGAACATACTGTATTGTAGTAGGTCTCAGACCTTTTATGATAATAAAAACTTTAAAAGACTTTTTAATTTTTTTCTTTTTATTGGAAAATAAGCATTCTCTTTTATAACGATTGCTTGTGTCTTCACCTGAATTTTCACTGTTCTCCCTCTGGTTTTTTTTTTAAGACTCTTTGATATGGTTTTGAATTTAAAAGCCTGACAGGTCTTTCTGAGGCCTAGTGACACTTTAAATATCCCAATTTCTTGGGTTCAGGCTTGCCTTGGAGTGAAATTTGTTTTAAGTGAGCTAATATGAAGGACCTCCAACATGCAGGGAAAACTTGTGGGTTGTTGTCAGGACTGGCACTCCAGCCACTGTAAAAAACCTCTTACTGTTCCATTCCATTTAAACTGTTTTGGTGCCGAAGTGTCAGCTGTTGCATGGCTGTGCTTGGGTCCTAATTTGGGATCCTGAGGTGGTTTGTTGTGGGTGTGTGCAGCAACGTGCTTCATCAGTGCATGTTCCCACCCTCTAATATGGAGGTCTCATCACTTTGTTATTTTGTGCTGCCAGATTAGTCATAACATTACAAAGCAATACTCCTTCCTTTCTAGCCGAAACAACTTTAAAACCCCCAAAAATAATTTTAAGCATTTAATAGTTCAAAGGGATCTTCATGAGTTAAGTTAGTAAATATGTAACTACTGTATATTGGAGTCTCATTAGTATTAATACAACTACAACCACACTACATGGTTGATAAAAACTATTACATGCATATGATGTTCAACAATTATGATTAATGAATAACCCAACAGAACAATGCTAACCTCTACTGAACATCAAATAAAGGAAGAACTATAAAGAAACTGCCTAACACACACTAACTGAAATTCAATCAAAATTTCACAAAGCTTTTCACAGTTCACTACAGCTGTAACTACAAAATGTCCTCCTGCTTATTTCATAGTCCTATTCAGGCAGCATATGACTTTAGCCCTGTGTCTTTAGCAGTGCTTAGTAAAGACACAGCAAGAGTGTATAATAAGCGAAATTATCATTTAGAGATATCACTAAATGAATTTTAGAAATTTTGAAATATTTAAACATATTGCTAATTCAAAGCTATCCTCAAATGTAATTATGATATCTGAAAATCAAGCTTCAGATAATAAATTTACAGATATCTTTAAAATATTTATGAATCATATTAAGATATCTCTAAATTAACATTTTTATGCAGCTTGTAATTAAAAGGTTTGGTACAATCTTCAGTCCTTAACATATATCTTTAAATTAACCATAGATACACATACAGTATCTTCAAATTAACCCTTGCACATTAATGGATATCTTCAAATAACTTGCAGGCATGTTAAAATTAATTACATCAATCTTTAAATTCATTTCCTTTCCAGTTATTTGAATAAACTATTATTATAGTAATATTCTAATGTATTTAGATCCTCAATGTAATGCTTCATTATGTATGTAAAGTAACATAGGTGTGATCTGTCTTAAAATACCCAGAAAGTAAAATTGCTGTGCTGAAATGACACAGACACACATACTTAGAAAGCATTTCTATATACAAGAAGGCCTTCTAAAGTTGTTTATGTGAAAAAAAGCAGTGCAGTCAGTGTGGGATTAAAGGAAATGCGTAAGTGTTTAATACAGGAAAATGTTTAACATTTCATAGAAAATACAAACTCCAGCCTCAAGGATCAACAATGTTCAGAGTCCCACCACCAGCAGACTGCCACTCTTACTTTCATTTACCCATTTAACAGCCATGAACCCTCTACACACTGCCATGAGTCTTTTTGCCAAAATTCTGCCATCATATTAAGCTACTCTCAGATATTGTACCTACATCCTGTTTCCAAAATGGCTATGTACAACTGAACAACAGCAAAACCAAGGAGCTGGTGGTAGGTTTTAAGAGGACCAGGCCCCCTCATGGACTCCGTGATTATCAGAGGTGACTGTGTGCAGAGAGTGCAGACCTATAAATACCTGGGAGTGCAGCTGGATGATAAATTGGACTGGACTGCCAATACTGACGCTCTGTGCAAGAGAGGACAGAGCCGAATATAATTCCTTAGAAGGCTGTCGTCCTTCAACATCTGCAATAAGATGCTGCAGATGTTCTATCAGACGGTTGTGGCGAGCGCCCTCTTCTACGCAGTGGTGTGCCGGGGAGGCAGTACAAAGAAGAGGGACTCCTCACGCCTGGACAAACAGGTGAGGAAGGAAGGCTCTATTGTAGGTACGGAGCTGGACAGTTTGACATCTGTGGCAGAGCGACGGGCGCTGAGCAGGCTCCTGTCAATCATGGAGAGTCCACTGCATCCACTAAGCAGTATCATCTCTAGACACAGGAGCAGCTTCAGCGACAGACTACTGTCACTGTCCTGCTCCACTGACAGACTGAGGAGATCATTCCTCCCCCACACTATATGACTCTTCAATTCCACACAGGGGGGTAAACATTAACATTATACAAAGTTATTGTCTGTTTTACCTGCATTTTTATCACTCTTTAATTTAATATTTTTTTTTTTATCAGTATGCTGCTGCTGGAGTATGTGAATTTCCCCTTGGGATTAATAAAGTATTTATCTATCTGTCTATGTTTTTTGTAGCAAATGTGCTATTTTGGAATGTTAAGTATCAATGTAAGTGTAGGTCAGAAAAATGTATAGCACATGTGCAGTGTTATTTGTTCACAGTAACATGTTTATTTACTGCATTGCATTAAGTATTCCAGTGAACTGAAAATATCCAGCAAGTTAAATCTGGCTTTAATCTAGTCAAGCCGTGTGATTGCAGAAGCTAAAGAGAGCAATAAAATAAAAACACAGCATACAGCGAGCCAGAGGATGACTTGGTTTTGATCACATAGGGTTTTATTATGTGTATTTGCATTTGAACGAGCTCCTGCTTTACTGTAAATGTGTTTTTCTTTATCTAAAATATGACAGTGCTTAGTTTGTCTAAACAGAATGTCTTTTACACAAATCAGTGTTTCTGGAGCCAGTGCATATTTTAAAGGGGGTATCTTAATGCAATGTCTTCTGTAATTGTGCTGCTTTTTAGACACGAAGACACATAGTGGCATGAATGACATTCATGAAATATTATACATATTCTTTGGCAGCATTCCTTGTGCCGTGTGTTCATTAAAGGCATAAATGTAACTTAAAGTGGAAGTCAGCTTGGCCGCATATATTTTTATTAGTTCAGACTTTAATTTCTGAGCATTTCTGGAACATTTGAGAGGTCTACTGTGATACAAATACATCTCCTTAAGCTTGCATTCAGTACTACTTATTTCACCTAAATGACAGCTGTATTATAGGAAGTGTTATGTTGTTTCTTTGAGAGCTGTGTCTGTTACAAGGTGCCAGGGTGAACATAAATCATATATTTGTGCTTAAGATGTATTATTTTCCATGTTGATACTGTTAGTTCATGTGTACTCCCTCTCCATGAATGCAACATTGGTTTGTAGGGTGAATAGATATAGATAGAACTTTATTTGTTCCCAAGAGGAAATTTGGCTTTTTACAGAATCTCTTTAAATAAATAAAAATAAATAAATATGCACCACACACACACTATGGTCTGAACACACACCAGAATGACTAATAAGGAAGAAAATTAAAAATAAAGAAATCTTCTGAATATGGTCAACTTAGGTTTGTGCATATACAGTAGTGCATTTACAGTATCAGTTTCATATGTACAGTATGAGTTATTTTGCTGTACATTTGTATGCTGTATATTTACATATGAGCTGTATTTTTTCATGCAAATATATTATTGGTCTGAGTATTGCACACAATTGATTTGCGTATGAGCCATATAGTCTTAAACATGAGCCAACAAAATTAACAATGAAATGAATGTAGTACAAACAACAATATATGAATTATTGCCTGTTTGGCGACTCATAATTTGTGTGAGCTTCTTGAGTTTTCAGAGCAAAAGTGGGATTAGCTTAGGTGGCTGCAGGTTGACAGGATGCTGTTCCTTCCTGCCATTTCACCTCAGACACAAGGTCATGCAGTATTCAATGAAGGAGTACAATGAGAAGCCAGGTATAACTACTTAGGTATCTGAATGCATACATTGATGTTCGTGCACATCTTGATCTTTAGATAAAGTGATTTAAAGATAACTGTAATTTGTTTAAAGTTATCTGTAAATCATTTAAGGATATCTTTAAATAAACTAGAAGTGATTTATAGATACGTTTAAATGTGAAGGCAGTAATTTAAAGGTATCTTTTAACGATCAATTCATTATTTGCAGATATCATTACATGATTTGAAGATAGCTATATATTATTTACAACTGTTTAATGTAATTCAAGATTTAATTAAAGATATTTGAAATGCATTATAGAACTCTTGTTTAGTGATATATATATATAAAAATATCTTTAAATCATTTAGAGATATCTTTTATGATATAGAAGCTAAATCTACAGTATGAATCCACCAAAATAGTCTCTTTTTGGTTTTAGCAGTAAAATAGATTTTTTAGTAAATAAACAAAGCAAAAAACATGAAGTAACATCGAGCCTACTGTGAACTGCAGTGGAGACAACATCATTCTATAAAAATGCTCCTTTCAGTCAATGACATGCCACCATGTACTCGCTTTATTATCCTGCATTAGATCTTCACCTTTCCTCATGTGCATATCTTTGCTTTCTTGTTGAACAAACTGCATGGGAAAAGATGTTTAAGTTTTGATACACATGGAATCTTTTGGGGAAACTATTCGCTCAAACATAAATCAAGGCTCAAAAATAAAAATAGAAATTCAAACAATGGAGTATAGAATGATGGATAAGAGTTTACTTAATGAACCAAAATGATAGACCTTCAGTGCGGAGTTCCCACTGCAAAACAATAGAAGGTGGGAGGCTTTATGGTGAACATGGTTGGGAGTGAGCTTTAACAGCCATGGCCTAGAGGACCTGTGAAGATAGAAAGATACCTGTGTGTGCAGAGAAATCCTGAAAGTCTCTGAAAGTGGTGTTTAAAGCAAAAAAAAATCAGTTTTGTGTAATTATCCAGTAAAGGTATCAACAGGAGATGGAATTGCTATTCATTAGCAATCGCTGAACCAATTTGAGAAGCTTAATGCCCTGATGCACATAACTACTATAGTAAAGGATAATCTGAAAATCTAAAGAATCAAGGCTAGAGTTTCCGTTAAGGTTACTTTTTAAAAATATTAAATAAAATTAATTTCATATAAATGCAATGCAGTTATTTATTATGCACTTGTTTAGTTATCTATTTAATTTGTCAGTATTGTCACTTTCCACTTGCATGTGCTGGTCAACATGCAACACATTACTATTCATTTATTAAGATTTAATTATTTTTACTTTGTCAAAACATTAGTGTGGGTCTTCAATTGATCAGCAGCTTGAAAGTGCTGAACAGTTGTCATTATATCTAAAATGGCAGAACTAATATGGCAAAGTGATTGAGATACATGACACCATAATGGTTCAAATTGAAACCGTATGCCATTTGTAGCTGAATTACTTTTTATATACATTGTATGTCTCTCCACACCACATACCCCAAAATAGGAAGATATGTCTGTTATGGTTAATGTAGTTTGTCAATTTTTGTGCCTTTTGTAGTTTTTAGACTTCTCTGTGTTGAACATAAAGAATTCTATATTGCCATTCATTTTTCTCCATCTTTACTCCTGAAAAACATACAATTTTTTATCATCATCCTGTAATGCCATTTTGGTTTCTTGCAAGCCACACAATTTAGTGATTTTCACGAATTTTTCTCTTTTAATTTAATTTTTTTCTTATAATACCCTGGGAATATGTAATGTGTGATATCATCAGTGCAGCCACATAAAGGGTTGTCATGTGTGTTTCTTCCTTATTGAGTTTGGATTGATTTAACGTGCGGTAAGCATTGCTGTATGTAAGTCCTCTTAACTTTTCTTTGACTTCTTTTCTGGCTAATGACTTCTGATTTTCGTTTAAAATTTCTGGCTTGTCTCTTTGGTAATAACCCAGCATGCACCTTCTGACCCTTTTGATTAAAAATTTTCACTGACTACTTCTTAGTCACAACAGTTTTCTCTGCCACACTTTATAAAAAAATGGAGCCAATCTTATTGGTATTTGAAAATCTTATAGCAAGTAGGAAGAAAGGAAAAAAATGCAAAAATGCACTCAAAACTTCATACAAAGGCAGGCATATTAGTTAACTTTAAGTTGTGCCTAGATGTCACGTATAGCTGGCTTAAGTAATCAAAATAAAGTGTTAAATACCTTAGTGATAAGTCAAAAATGCCTCTGTTTCTTCAGTGTCTTTATAGACTGCCTCTTCAAAAAAAAAATAAACCTTGCCACACAGTTGGGCAAACATAGGTTCAATGGTTGAGATACCAGTCCACTAAACTCACATTTAATTTTGAGTTTATAAAAAAAAGATTTTTAGAAACAAAACATTTAACACATATAGCTCTGAGTCTGGAAGGGGCGGGGCTTTCAGAGCCCTTTGTGGGGCGTGGTCAGGGATCCTCCAATGCCTGCCTGTCTGAGCTGCCCTCTCTCATCCTGGAGTGGTACTGCTTATCTCAGCAGAGTCTTGAAGATGAATCCTAAGCTCTTGTGTGTGACAATCTGATTTTATACTTATCCTTTTGACTTACAAATTGGTATCATATAGTTATCTATTTACATTTAACCAAGCTATAAAACCATACATTTTGGTAATTTCTCAGACAGAAAGCACTGACAAATTGTGCAACTCAGTGAAATGGATTTAGATCATATTCACTGTTGCTGCTGACAAACAGAACAGCTTCTTTTTGTCTATAGTACTACATCTAGCTTTAACCAGATGATCTCACCAAAATAAAATCGTTTGTTACTTTGTGTTTGTCTGACAAACTGTTATGTTTAATTTTTTTTTTCTTTCTATTCTCCTGGGGTGTTCTGGTGAACTTTTTCAGAGTCATGTTAGGTTTTGGAACATGTAGAGTTTGATTTTCTTTTACCTAGTTAGTGTTCCTGACAAAATTACTTTGTGCAACAAACATTAACAACAATTTAAGGCGTTGTTTTCTGATTTTATGACATTCAAGGTTATGGATTGTTACTTGTTTTTAGCTCTCTAGACTCTTCTTCTGTTCTTTTATTTAAAAAATGAAAAATACTGCCTTCACTGTCTGTGGCATCCCAAAAAGTATAAAATACAAACAGACCAGGAGATGAAAGAGTCAAAGGAGAAAGACAAAAGGGAGTCAAAAAACAATAGCAAGATCATTACTCAGTAGTCAAAATGACCATGAACCCAAAATAAAACCAAAAGTAAAATATCAGTCTAAAGAACATTTGCCAGAAACCAAAATCCATCATTTAAAATGCAAATAAAACCAAGCACAAGAATTTTTAGATAACAAAGAATTCAAAAATTTGGAGGCTAACATTGCTGGGCTGCCATGTTTTGTATTAAGGCCATCGAGAGATCGGGAGTCAAGTAATGAGAATAATGTGATTGACATGGTAAACAAATAGTGGTATGTCAAAGATGCAAACAGCAGAGCCTGTGCTGTTTTTAAAATGGTTACAGAACAAGCATAACATAGAAAATTGAAAACGTTATAGTAAACAAATGAATATAAATATGTTTGTGTAATCACAACATAACTTACAGTAAGTGCAAGAAATTGTAGCATACGAGATTGACCCTAGTGTGAAACCAACAGCAAACACCCAAATGACACTTCTGCACCACAGGGAAATCTTCTGAACAATTTCTGACCTCGTTCTGTAGATTACTTGGTCAATGACTAGCCTCTGACAGGTTTGTTTTCTTCAAATTGTTAACAAAACTGTATTTCTTCTTTTCATCTTCTCCACTGTGAGTAAATATATTACTAATGATGTACTGATTACTGATAACCCTTTTCCTGCATTTTAAACTGTACATTGGAGTAAGAGTACTGACTTAAAAGAATGCTATATTAAAATATGGCAAATTAAACCACATGGAATTGGATGAAAACATGTTTTAGGAAGTATCTTTGGCAGTCTTCTCAAAGTTATGTCAACTACTTGATTAAAATGATTAATTAATGAAGAAAACTGAAGGGTTCATTCACCTTGATTATTTCAAAAGCAAACCAAGTTGATACATTATAAAGAGTTACATAAATACAGATCTTAACTTTAAGCACCAAAGAAAATTCAAAACTTGAAACTAATAAGCAGGCAATTATATGAGTCTGAGAAATGATAAAAAGGGAGACGCATTGTGCAACAGCGCATATAACTAGCAAATAAATTAATGAGAGTCATTTGCCCGATAGATATTTCAAGTCTGACTAGTAATGGTTTTAGATGTTACTTGAGATTAGATACTTCAGTTTCTCTCTTGGAACAAATTCATTATGATCAAAAAGAAAAAAAAAATACAGACATTCAAGTGCTGTTTTTTAACATTTTAAATAAACAATATTTGTTTTAATTTTCCGATTTCTTTTTACTATTGTATAATGCATTTTTTTTGTTAATTTCAGAATTGAATAATTAAAGTAATAATTATGTCCATTACTAGTACTACAAATTCTGTATTATTGCTTACCATGGATCATGATGTCCAGTCTCTGTTATGAGCAGATTTCTTTTTGCTTATATTGATCATTCATTATTTTTCCCCCTTTAAGTTCATATTATGAATTTAATGTTACATGGGAATGTTGTAGTAGCATTATAATTTAGACCACTTTGCAGAGATCAGTTTTCATTTTGGCATTAACCTTTTTCTGTTGATCAGTGTTAAAAATTTAAATTAAATTAACAGATTCAATGCTGTATAACAATAAAATGTGTTTTTATTGGCACTGTAAGTCTGGACTTCCAGTCCATTTGTTTAACTAATAGCTTAGCTCTCCCAGTATCTCATCCATATTCTTTTTAAAGGTTCCCAAGGTTTCTGCTTCAACTACACATCTCGGTAGATCGTTCCAGATAATTTGGTACTGTACTACATATTTTCTTCTTGTTGTGCAAGAAAAAGCAACAACAAATCAGCCACTCTTGTTGACAAACTGAGGAAGGAAAAAGACACAAACCAGTCTAATCCTTCTATTAAACCATAACTCAACCTTTTATTAAATTACAAAGTAGAGTTAAACTAACAACATGTTGTTTCCTACTAACCATCCAAAATTCCTGTTCACATTACATCAATGCAGTAATATGCATCAACCATTTTTAAAAAAAAAAATACTTCTGACTCCTGTTCTTCTCTCTCATCTGCTGCTATTCTATCTTGGTCACAGACTCTTATACAGTTCAAGGTGAAGAACTCCCCAGTTCTGGTTAAATCTGGAATTTCCCACAAGCCTTCTTATCCAAGACACTAACCCAAGAATATGAGAGTCACTGTTATCATCTATTTCAATCTAACCAATTTTTTAATCTGAAGCAGTGCAGATATGAGTAGCTTGCTATAATGATCAGAAAGAACATTATTTTGTAACTGGGAGGCATTTACTGCTATCGACTGTGTAAGCAGTCACTCAATCAAATCTTTTGTAAGGTATTTTTAAAAGATATGTCTGTAAGTTTCCATGTTTGCTTTATAGTAACAGAACTCAGACAGGAAACATTTCTTTCTTTTTTCTTTCTTTCTTTCTTTCTTTCTTTCTTTCTTTCTTTCTTTCTTTCTTTCTTTCTTTCTTTCTTTCCAGATGATTATAAGAAGGCTAACGGTTGCGTGCTGTTATTAAAGCTGATGTTAAAGCACAGTAAAGCATTGCAGAGCTTTGTGTGTACCACATACAACTTTACAAATGCTCAGTTTCAGTCAGTTATGTGATGAAGGTCAGGATCCTCACTGTTAGCATACAGTATCTCAGAGTGCTTCTAGATAATGTTCTGTAATTAAGCCAAATCACACAGATGGGTGTGGTTTTCATGTTGCTTAATGCGTTACGAAAAGGGTTACAGTGAGTGAAAACTTCGCCCAGCTTCATTATCAGTCCTGTCTACTGCATTTGGTAAGAAAGCATAAATGAATGGATTTATGTTGGAGGAGAACGTATATACCAAATATATATACCATATAACATCCATCAGTTATCTTGCCCAATCATCTGTTTTACAATTGTCTTTGTGTCAAATGGGTGCCAGTCTCTTGCAGGACACACACACACAATGATTGTTTGATTTTCAGATGCCAATCAACTTAACACACACTTTCTTAGGAAAAAAAAATACACAGAATTTGGCAGAAGGTGTATGCTATACACTGGCAGCGCCCAGACTGGCACAGATGCGACATGCCCTACTACATGTATCTTTACCAATTAATCTATTTCAGCATCAGGAATGCTTACCCTGTGTATTAGCAGTAGAATTACCAGAGCCTACGAGAAAGCTCATTAATCTGGCCCACTTTAAATCCATTCTCACCTCTCCATCAGTCTTTTGTACTGTAAATGTGTCAATTAAAAGCAAGCAGCCTGGTATCCCACCCCCCCACCACCGCTGCAGTTCATTTCGCAAAGAAGTTTCTCAGTGCTCAGTGTTTATCTTTAGGTGAAGTGTTGGAGCTTTATAGGGTAAAATAGTACATCATTGTTTGGAATACATACATTTCATGTGTCAACAACAATCTATGTAAAACATAGTTAACACAGAAACATTTTTTCATGTTTTAGTAATAATTGAAAAAATGTAGACATGAAATGTATAATGTGTGAAGCCTGAAATACAAATAAGAAATAAACACTTTCACAAAAGGTACAAATATGTAACATATTTTTATGGGTATATGGCTTTTATGTAACATATAAATGTTAATGTTTTTGACACATGCACCGTCCTTACATACACTGTCCTTTGTATGTAAGAGCCAGATCGAATGTTATTTACCTATTTACCTTTATTTATTTACTTACTTCCTACAGCATAAAGTCACAAGTACAGTGCATAGCTTCCCATGTACATTTACAAATTAGAGCGATGGCAAAAGTGCATTCATGCTCCGATGTAGAACTGTTGTCATGATCTGAGTTGACCTCTGTTATAGTGCGTCTATGTGAAAATAGCAGTGTCAAATGCAGGGGGGGAGGTTGGGATCGTCAACATGGCTGAGAGAATAAAACTAAATAAAAAAAAAAACCAAAGCTAACCTTTACAAGTATCATAAATTACACCGGCTAATAGAGACTGGAATTGAATGTATGTTTTTATTCTAAAGAAAGAATACAAGCATCTCACTTCTCAAAACGAACTCTTCCAGGATCGAACCCGTGAAGTTTTGATTACCAGTTTTGATTAACATTTAATACCGTTGCACCACCAAAGCAGTCACAACAAATGCTGTGAATGTCGCACCCTAACGCAGGTTTTTTTTTTCTGCAGTTATATTTTTGAATAAAAGAACATTTGTTCTGTTATATTTGTACCTTTTGTGAAAGTGTTTCTTTGATATTTGGAATTCAGGCTTCACACATTATTCACTTCATGTCTACATTTTGTCAATTATTACTAAAACATGAAAAACGTTTCTGTTTTAACGATGTGTTTACATAGATTGTTGTAGACACAGAACACACATGAAATGCAAGTTTTCCAAGTAACGATATGGTATTTATAAAAGGTGTCATTTTGCTTGACTTCTCACTCTATACAACTCTAAGCAGCTGACACGCAGGTAAATAGACTTAAGCTGAGAAAACTGTGCGGGGTGGGGGGATGTGATAGTAGGCTGCTTGCTGCTTATCAACACATTTAAAGGACAAAAGATGCTGACGGAGAGGTGCGCGGCGTTTTAAGGTAGGATGGATCTACGAGTTTTTTCGTAGGCTCTGGTAATTCTAGTGTTAAATATTTGGTTGTATGATATATAAAAAATATTGTTATTCAACAGCAGGCATTTGTATACATTGATTTTATGAATATTTTTATTTAAATTAGTTACTTGATTAGCCACACTTCCGTCATCTTCGATGCTGTGTCCCCACCTGTGATAAATTTTCCTCCACTTCTCCATGTTGTGTGCAACTTCTTCCAGGTTTCTTCCTCTTGCTTTTCTCTCTCTTGCTTCCTCTTTCACCATTTCTTTACACCTCTTTCTTGACCTTCCTGCTGTTCTCCTTCCTACTGAAATCCATCTTTCCACTCTTTTTGATGTCCTTGAGTCGTTCATATGCCATATATGTGCTGCCCATCTTATCATTCTCAATATACCTATTTTCTCTTCCTCTTTATCTCTCTATACAGCTCTTGTTACACTCTTCTACCGCATTTTCTTCTTGTGTACTTTGCTTTCTTTCTGGTTTTTCTTCACCTTTTTCCAACTCTTCCCAAATCTACTAAGGTCTTGTCTCAAAAGGATGCAAGTCTATTAGCCACTTCTGTTTTGAACTTAACTCTCACCCATCTCATTTTTGATCAGGTCTTCTAACTCTAAATAGCTTCCTCTTTTGTTCCCGAAAATTGGTACCTTCAGCCTCATTACTTCTATAATGAAAGAGTGGTGTGCCCCTCCTACTTCTGCCATTTTGTATGCTGCTATCTTCATCATGCACAAGTATATAGTCAATAAGGTTCTCCGTTGTTCCATCTGGTGCACTCCTTGTCACTTTCCTACAATTCTTCTGAACAAACTGTGAGTTGATGATAGCCAAATTATTATCCTTATAAAACTGTAGCACAAGGCACCTGTTCTCATTCTCTTCACCCATTCCAAATGTTCCCAGCATCTATCCCCATACATCACAATGTGACACGGTTTTTGCATTAAATTCGAGTATTATCATTATATCTCTTTTTACCACAGAATCAACTAAATCTTGCAACTCCTGGCAAACTCTTCTCTTCACTTTCAGCATCATTGACTAGTGAGCAAGCAGATATTAATACAATGTTCCAATATTTTGGTTGTATCTGTATCATTCTTGATGAGACTAGTCTAAATTAAATCACATTATTCACCACATCTTTCCTAACTGCTACACTTACACCTCATTCTCTTCTCTGTTCCTTTCCACTATACCATACTTTATAGCTGTTGATTTCTCTCAAGTCTTGCCCAATCCTTAGTATGACATTGAACTGCTCCCAGTGGAAAGGGTAGTCACTGCCACTGGTACTAGATCAGAAAACCCAAAATGAGAGGAGAAAATGACAAACTCTGTCCTGGTCTAGTCATCACCCAGGATGAAAAAAAATACACGGGCTGTTCAAGCAGTCTGGTGGTCGCTGCAAAAAGTGGGCTAAAATTGCAGAATGTGGAGGTTGAGGTGATAGTTAGGAAGAGAAAGACGAGACTAAAGCAGTGGAATGTGAGATCTTTAACATAGTCCGTCTTGAGAAGCAGTGTTATTTCTCTAGAATTATAAATAACAATGCTAGTAATCCTAGAGTCTTATTCTCTACAATTGATCGTATGGTAAACCCAAGTCACTCAATGGAATGCCTCAAAAAGACTTCCAGTGAAACTTGTGAGACTTTTGCTGTATTTTTTAATCAAAAAATTAATGATATTAGAAATAATATAGTACATTTCCCCAATACTGATCCTGTTAAACCCCGGTACTCCATTATAAACAAATAAAATTCATTAGGATAGATTTACCTGATTTATATAAAACTAGCAGAATACCCGCGCTTCGCAGCGGAGAAGTAGTGTGTTAAAGAAGGTATGAAAAAGAAAAGCAAACATTTTAAAAATAACGTAAGATGATTGTTAATGTAATTGTTTTGTCATTGATATGAGTGTTGTTGTCATATCTATCTATTTTTATATATATATATATATATATATATAGCAAAATAGCTGCGATTGGCAGCGGAGAAGTAAAAAGAAAAGGAAACATTTTAATAATAACGTAACATGATTGACAATGTAATTGTTTTGTAATTGTCATGAGTGTTGCTGGCATATATATATATATATATATATATATATATATATATATTGTCAGGGATGCCAGGGGCCATGACCCGGCCGGGACGCCAGGAGGGACCGGAAGAGGGTCAGAGCCCTGCCTGGATCACGTGGGGTTTGCCTTCGGGTTGCTTTTGGGGCCACGGGTCAAGGGCATGGAAGCCCTTCCCTGTAGGAGCCCGTGGTCGCCGCCAGGAGGCGCCCCAATGCCTTGGGACTTGTTTCCCCAGCACTCCCGCCACACCAGGAAGTGCTGGGGGGAAGACTTTGGAGGATGCCCAGAGAGCAGCCGGGAGGACAGCCGACACTTCCGCCACGCTGGGGCGTGGTCAGAGAAGGAATGCCGGGAACACCAGGTGCTCATCCGGGTCGTCTATAAAAGGGGCCGTCTCCATTCATTCGGAGCTGGAGTCGGGTGGAAGTAGGACGAAGCAAGAGGAGTGTGGAGGCGGCCGAAGAAAGGCATTGTGGCCAGGATTTTGAGGACTATTTGGGGTTTGTGCACGTGACTGGGTCTTTGTGACCATTATTTGGGGGTCTTGGTGACCTAAGTACTGTAAATATTCTGTATAATAAACGTGTGGTGGTTTGAAAACAAGATGTCCGCCTGTCTGTGCCCGGGTGGCGTTCACATCTGGCGTAGCCGACAGGATGCTCCACCTGTTTCAAGGCGGAGACCTGATCAAAAATATTGTTGTGGACGGCCCGGTGCAGCAGGGGACCCCACCCACGTACCGCGGGTGCTGCGTGCACACAGCCCCGCGGGGTAAAGGAACCCCACGGACCGCCAGGGGTCCGCAGGAAGGCCATGTTTCCCTGATGCGTGCAGGTGGCGTGCCTACAACGAGTGCAGCGGTCTCCTACAAGCAGGCCGTTGCTGAAGGCGCCCGGGACCGCATGGCGTCAAGAAAGGCCACGCCGAGGAAGTGTCCTCGGTTTGACGAGTCCGGGAAGGTGAGTTCCCTGCCTAGCGGCAGCCGGCCCATGGGGACCGGGCGTGTTTTCTCTTTTGCAGGCAGGGACCTCCGGATCCACGCCGGTGGCAGGCGATGCTGGTGTGCGGGGCTCCGGCAGCGTGGCGGCAGCCGCGAGGGCTGTGGAGGAGGAGACGCTGCAGCTCGAAAGGCGCTGGCAACAGCAGGGCTGCCGGCAGGCACGTCGCCACCGCAGAAGGGGAGGCAAGATGGCCGGACCAGAAGTCCCTCCCCTGACAGGCACGCGATTGGGCGGTGTGTCTTGCGGGCCCGCCGATGACTGCAGAGAGCGGGACCAAGGAATGTCCATCACGGGCAGGGGAGACCCGATTGGGCCGGAGGAGAAGGCCCACAGGAAGTGGCCGGCGCTGGAGGCTGACAGAAAGGTAGGCTCGCGCCGCTTCACTTCCCGTCTTTGCCGGCTGCTTTGGCGGAGCTGGGGGTGTCCCTTCAGCCCACCGGGCAGCGTGTGTTGCAGGTGCTTTGTAACCTCCGGGCTGAGGTGCTGGAACTGGAGAGGAAGGCGTTGGCGCTGAGACTGTTTCGATCACCAACGGGACGGCGCGACGCTGGAATCTCCAGCCGGAGAGTTACAGCGGAGACGGTGAGTACAGCCGACTCCGTAACGCATACGGGAGGGTCTGCTGAAAAAGGCTGTGATGACAACGATCAGTTCGAGTAAGCAGCCCTCCGACAGGAGGAGTGCGGCGCCGCGGGCTGTATCGCGGGCGAGGGGAGTCCGTGAGGACGCTGAATGGACACGGGCTGCTAAGTGCCCGGGTCCTAGCGCCCGCCCGAGTCGGCTGCGGTCTTGCGCCGCACTATAGGGACGCAGACGGGACAGAGGCGCTTTTATTCCATAAGGAGTCTCAAACCGTCATGGCGTCCCAGAGTGAACGGAGGAATAAAGGGCTGGGTGCCGATTCCTCCGATATGAAGGGGACGCAGACGGACAGGGGCTCGCGTTGGTTATCACGAGTCGCACACCGCCAAGGCGTCCGAGAGTGAAGGGAGGATTAAGCGGCTGGGTGCCGCTTCTCCAATATGGTGAGACGCGTTGCTGGGTGCACGCGACGGGCTGGCTGCCCTCTGGGAGAGCAGAGGGAATCCCTGAGGCGGCGGAGAGAGAGCAGGCGGTGCCGACGGCTCCATCATTGAGAGGGACACGGAAGCCGCGGAGAGGGTGCCGATCAGGCAAGTGCCGGGGCGATTGGAGGGAACGCTGCCCGTGCGTGGCACGAGCTGGGTGCTTTGGCAGCGGTTCTGCCCCTGTGTTCTCTTTTGTAGGGACGGACCCCGGCGAGCTGAAGGAGCCCCTTCAGGCGGAGCAGCCCTCTGATGTCGGGCCGTCTGCGGAATAATCTCTGCTGGTGCGCAGGTGCGCTCACAGCTGGAGGAGCCTACAGGGGAACGAGTGGCTCGGAACAAAGGGGCGTGGAGGCCTCGGAGGGGGTGCCGATCGAGGAGGCCCCGGGGTGCCGGTAAAAGGGGGGAGCACAACCTGTGCGAGGCACAGGGATGCACCAAGGGCTGGTGCTCGGATTGTGTCTCCGCCCTGTCCCTGCTAGGAGTGCGGGGCCGGACCCCGGCTATCCTCGAGTGGGGCCCGTTTCGGGGCTCTGCTGCCCTCGCGGGGCGGGTCGCTCTTGCCCACGAGTGGTCTTCGCTGGCTGTGGGGCACTGTCAGGGATGCCAGGGGCCATGACCCGGCCGGGACGCCAGGAGGGACCGGAAGAGGGTCAGAGCCCTGCCTGGATCACGTGGGGTTTGCCTTCCGGGTTGCTTTGGGGGCCACGGGTCAAGGGCATGGAAGCCCTTCCCTGTAGGAGCCCGTGGTCACCGCCAGGAGGCGCCCAATGCCTTGGGACTTGTTTCCCAGCACTCCCGCCACACCAGGAAGTGCTGGGGAAGACTTTGGAGGATGCCGGAGAGCAGCAAGGAGGACAGCCGACACTTCCGCCACGCTGGGGCGTGGTCAGAGAAGGAATGCCGGGAACACCAGGTGCTCATCCGGGTCGTCTATAAAAGGGGCCGTCTCCATTCATTCGAGCTGGAGTCGGGTGGAAGTAGGACGAAGCAAGAGGAGTGTGGAGGCGGCCCGAAGAAAGGCATTGTGGCCAGGATTTTGAGGACTATTTGGGGTTTGTGCACGTGACTGGGTCTTTGTGACCATTATTTGGGGGTCTTGGTGACCTAAGTACTGTAAATATTCTGTATAATAAACGTGTGGTGGTTTGAAAACAAGATGTCCGCCTGTCTGTGCCCGGGTGGCGTTCACAATATATATATACACACACACACAGACACATATATAAACATATATATACATATAAACATATATATATATACACATATATATATACAGTTATATATATATACATATACACACATACATATATATACATATACATATATATACACATACTGTATATATACACACACACATATATACATACTGTATATACAACATATACATATCTACATATATACTGTATATACACATATATATACAAATCTACATATATATATCTACATATATATATTAGGTGGGACTCGATTAAAAAATTAATCCAATTAATTAGAGGCTGTGTAAGAATTAATCTTGATTAATCGTATGTAATCGACACGTAAATTTGCCCCAAATCGCAAATGTTTTTTTTTTTATTTAAAACGGTTTTAGTGGGCTTACAGAATCAAATAATAGACATGGACATGAATATTGTAAACTGAAGCTGTTTTAATTTCTGAAAAAAAGCTTTTAAACTGCATTTGAATTCAAAACAGAAACAAAAATATCATCCCTGGTTAAAATTGGGCAGACTTAAAAATAAAGTGGTAGTTTAAGTACTTTAAGTACATTTTCAGAATAGTATTGTCTTTAAATAATAATAACCAAAATTTCACCATAAAGTGCAGTTTTTCTTCTTAAAAAATAAGTCAGAAACATAAAAGGTAATTTGACCAGCTTACTCTTTAAACTCTGAGTAACATTAGCCAAAATTATTTTGTACATTAGGCTAAAACAGTGTGATCATTGAACATTTTGTAATTAGATGTATTTAGAATTACTAACGGTCACGGAAGTCCAATGATCCCCAGTAAGAGCCACAAAGTCCGCTTTCTGTAATGCATCTAATTTTGCTTGCTTTTCAGTGTGCACAAAACCATGCTTTTATCAAGGCTTCGCTCGGGTAGTCGAAATGATCAGTCGTAGGAACGCGCTTTATTCCGACTCTAACATTTTTGTAGCTGTGATGTGTGCATCAGTGTAATGGATGTACCAGGAAATCATGCATTGACAAAAGTTCCGTTTGCTTGGAATTGAAAGTGTGATTAAATGCGTTATTTTTTAACGCGTTATGGAGTACATGCATCGAAGCTTCTCAACTGTGCTTGTGCTAAGAAAGGGAAAATTTTAAAAATAACGTAACATGATTCTGCGTTAACCTAATATTTTTCATACGTCCCAAACCAAGGAGATGGGAAGGTAAAATGAATCGGTAGCGCGACATAGTCAGTACATCCCTCTCGAATCGAACCTCGAATGTCGGCGTTAGAGGCTTAAGACTCTACAATTGCGCCACCGCTTGTCTATGCTAAAGTATATATTGTAGATCGGGCTATAGATATACATTTATATATATACCCGTATCGCAGTGGAGAAGTAGAAGTTATGAAAAGAAAAGGGAACATTTTAAAAATAACGTAACATGATTGTCAATATACAGTAATTGTTTTGTGAGTGTTATTGAATGTTGCTGTCATCAAGGATTTGATTATCATTATTTCTTTCAATCAGGCTCGTATTTGTACGATGTGTTCAAGTTACATTCCGTGTTTGTCAATCGTTGTAAAGATAAGAGGTTTCATTCATCGATTAGTTCCTTACTGCATCAATAAACAGCTCGTCTTCCTTTTATCTGTGATGTGACAAACTGCATGCACGGGTTTTTTTTTTTTACGCTGTCTTCCTTTAGCGGGACATTGACTTTTTCCACCGTGTGCTTTGTTTCCACAGTAGCTGCATTTATGAATATGCTTATCAGACGCTTCATATTTTTTGCTGCCTTTTCAATTGTGTAATTCGGTTTTGTTCAGCTCTTTGGAACTGTTGCTTTTTATCTGTGCACTGCATCAGTTCACGTGAGCCACTCGGTGTACTTGCATCGAAGGTTCCCAGCTGTGCTGGTGCCATCTCGTGCTATGTCCATAGCTTTATTTAATGTTACCTTAGTCCTGGCACTTAAAACTTTCTCTGGCAGTTTCGCTGAGTTTGTGTCAAACACCACCCTGACCATCTCATCTTCCTCTCCATAAGCACAGTCCTTCACCCGTGAATATTTACCCGTGGCAGTTTGCTATTGGATTGCCGCTGACGGATGGCCTTATATGGGCAGGCACTAAATTACAAACGCCAGCGGCAGCCTGTCTATGAACTTAATTTAAAGTGTAGGTTTACATCGTGCTTTGTTTCCGAAGTAGCAGAACTCGCTTCTTATTGTTTCGCTGCCTTCTCAATTATATAATGCATGTTTTCTTCAGCGCTTTTTTGAGGTCTTCCTGGTTTTCTATGTACTGCGTGATTACGTGGGAGGCGTGATGATGTCACACGAAACTCCGCCCCCACGGCGTTGAAGCTCATCTCCATTACAGTAAATGGAAAAAAACTGCTTCCAGTTATGACCATTACGCGTAGAATTTCGATATAAAACCTGTCCAACTTTTGTAAGGAAGCTGTAAGGAATCAACCTGCCAAATTTCAGCCTTCCACCCACACGGGAAGTTGGAGAATTAGTGATGAGTCAGTGAGTGAGTGAGTGAGTGAGTGAGTCAGTGAGTGAGTGAGTGAGTGAGTGAGTGAGGGCTTTGCCTTTTATTAGTATAGATAATTTCTCAACTGAGACCATCCACCTGTGTCCTTGACCCAATACCAACACGTTTTTTCAAAGAAGTATCTGGTGTGCTAATTGATAGTATTCTTGACATAGTAAATTCATCATTAGATACGGGGATCTTCCCAGACTGTCTTAAGACTGTTGTAGTGAAACCCCTGCTCAAGAAAAATAATCTTGACTCCTCAGCTTTTGAAAATTTTAGACCTATTTCTAACCTGCCTTTCTTAAGTAAAATCCTAGAGAAGGCAGTCATTATGCAGCTAAATGACCACCTTAATAAACATGCTATTCTTGATAAGTTTCAGTCGAGTTCCAAAACAAATCACAGTACAGAAACTGCACTCGTTAAAGTAGTAAATGCAGACAGAGGCGTTATCTCATCCTCTTTGATCCGAGTGCTGCATTTGATACCATTGATCACTATATTCATTTTAGTTTAATCCTGATGCTCTGTATATGCATTTAATTATCATTTTCATTCCTGGTGGCTCTATAATCTGTACTAACCCCTACATTCTCTTCTGTTCTTCTTCCAGTTTTCTGTGGTGGCGATCTGCGCCACCACCACCTGATCAAAGCATTGTGATGTCCTTACATTGATGGATTAAAGGCCAGAAGTCCACATGACCGTCATCATCAAGTTCTTCCATGTGAATCCTGAATACCATGAGGACTAATTGAGGTCATTTATGTTAGGTAGAATCCCTAGAGGTTGCTGCGTGGTCCCGTGGCCTCTGAACCCCTGCAGATTTTTTTTTCTCCAGCCGTCTGGAGATTTTTTTTGTTTCTTCTGTCCTACCTGGCCATCAGACCTTACTTTTATTCTATGTTAATTACTGTTCCCTGATTCTATTTTCTTATTTATTTTGTCTTTTTCCCTTTCTTCATCATGTAAAACACTTTGAGCTACATCATTTGTATGAAAATGGGCTATGCAAATAAATGTTGTTGTTGTTGTAAACTAAGTGGAGGTTCTAGTCCCTGGAGCTGGAGATGAACAGCATAATGATGTTCTCGCTAAACAAGTTATTTAAATTATAAGCATATAAAAAGCATCTATTTTAATGATATAGAATGGCTCCTCAGTTGATTGTGTTGTTCTTGAGCTAGGCTCTGGATTAGTTCAGTCGTATTTAATTAAAGAAATAGCATTAGAAAATAGTCAACAACAACATTTATTTATTTAGCACATTTTCATAAAAACAATGTAGCTCAAAGTGCTTTACAAAGTGCTTTACATGATGAAGAAAGAGAAAAAAGACAAATAAATAATTAACATTAGGAAACACTAACATAGAATAAAAGTAAGGTCCGTTGGTCAGGGAGGACAGAAAAAACAAACAAAAAAACTCCACATGGCTGGAAAAAAATCTGCAGGGGTTCTGAGGCCATGAAACCACCCAGCCCCCTCTAGGCATTCTACATAACATATGTGACCTCAATCAGTCCTCATTGTATTCAGGATTCTCATGGAAAAATTTGATTACGATGGTCATGTGGACTTCTTGCCTTTAATCCATCAATGTAGGGACATCAAGGTGCTTTGATTAGGTGGTGGTGGCACAGATCGCCACCACAGACAACCTGAAAAAGAACAGAAGAGAAAGTAGGGGTTAGTACAGATTTTGGAGCCACCATAAATAATAATGATAATTAATTGAATATACAGAGCATCAGGATTAAACTAAGATGAAGCTATGAGAAAGTCATGTGAAAGTAATGAGTTTTCAGCAGTGTTTTAAAGTGCTCCACTGTATTAGCCTGGCAAATCCCTATTGGCAAGCTATTCCAGACTCGATCTAATCTACCCACAGGTATCCCATAAAACTTAAGAATAGGCAGGTGTATAGTATACCTCAAACTGGACCAGTCCTCCCTGTCAGCAGGTTAATTGCATCACTGTGGAAAAAAAGTCTATTTTTTTTTAAGTATTCAGTCAATTATTTAATCTTTATGGTATCTGACATCTTTCTCACCACCATCTGAAGTTGCTTTAAAAACAAAGTAAAAATTTTGTACAATGAAGTGAAAAAGGTTTTGACTCTAGAGCTTTCCTTAAATTGCATATCTATTTTTATCTCTTTCTTAACTTATTCACAGAGCTATGTTCATACATTTGAAAATTTAAAAGACCGAGCATAATCTGTCACTCTAACAGAATAAATCTGAAGTTAAGTTGAGTTGATGGAGCCATGAAACTGCAACTATGCATATACAATAAGTAATGCAGTGTAAGGACTGGCGTCTCAGGAGAGTGAGGAATTAACTTTTCCTTATTGCTTTTCTTCTTGAAAACAAGTGATGCTCAGTGTCTCCTGGCAATAGTGGTTACTCATGATGGACATGATAATGTGAACGCCCACCTTTTTATCTCAGCTTAATTGCTTTGATTTAAAGCCTTGTTTAAGAAATCACAAAAACACAAAGCGGTAATTTTATGCAGTCCAGCTGAGCTGGGTATTAATAAAGCCTATTAAAATGTTTGTGCTCTGCTCGCTTCATTAGTCTGAGACATTGGCCTCACAGTCTGGAAGGCTCCAGCACAGTTCCAAGGAGTCTTATGCCTGCCTAAGGTCACAAACTTGGCTCTGCTTGGGGAGAAGCTCGCTAAGACTGACCTCTAATTTAGAAAGGTGAGGATTTTATTTTTCTTTTTTGTAATTGCATTCCAATTAAACTGTCAAAATAACTCTTTAAAATAACTTTTCCATAAAAAACAAAAGAAATAAATTTGTGAAAAATTAAATAATGTCTTTTCTGATATTACAGAGTTGTACCTTTGAGCTTTATTATTTGGCACTGCTGTTTCTTAGATGTTTGGGTCCTGTGCTTATTAGAGTCATACATCATATTCTGAGATAAGGTGGTAATACCCACTAATCATGGCCCTGGATAACTGTGGAGTGTTGCATGTTGATTAGCACATGAAAATAGGAATTTCACTGTGCTCTGTAAATGTGGCAATAATGACCCTATAAACATTCATGTATCCGTATATCTATGTAGCCTTTTTTCTCAGCCTACTTTATGAATTGTAGGATTGTGGAGAACTGCAATGTGACTCAGAAACACTGGTTACAAAGCAACTTTGGATGTGAAACCAGGACATTGCATAGCTAGTTGTCATGAGCCCAGATGTTATTGTTAAATGAAAATACATGTCTAGTGACAACTCGTTAAAAAGTCTGTAGGGAATAGCAGCAAAAACAGTGTGCCCATAGGGATTCTTCCTAAGTTTATGCATTTTGCGCTGCTGAGGTTTTAGGGTGAGAGCAAATGAAACTGTGCAAAGAGACTTGCCACTGAGAGAAAGTAAAAAAAAAATAATAATAAACTTGCTGTCATCAGTTCAGGAGCTCAGTAGCACAAGATGACTAAAGTTTAGTGAGTAATTTTTTCATGAATGTGTTGACATACAGTAAGAGACAGACAGACACACACACACAGATCATGGCAGATACTTGGCTCCACACATTTGAGAAGTGCTTCTGTTTATTGCATCATTATATGGCATGCCAACAGCAAATGTAGTTTAGAAAAGCGTTGTGGTCTTTGGATAGACTACGTGTTAAACTGTATGGCATACTTGCATTTTCAAGTGGACAGTAATGTTCACTTACTTTAGTTCATGCAGTCAGAAACTGGATGCTGTTAAGGTTTACTGGTGTCACCAGGCAGATCTGTGGATTTTGGGTGTTTTGATTAGTGAAATCTGCATCTCATGTGGCATTTCATTATCAATTCTCTTAATGGCAGTCCTTTTCACATTCTTTTGTAGGGATTTGAACCACCGTTTACTTCAAATTCATATTTTGTCATTTATATCTTCACAAACATAGCTGCTAGTTCTTTCAGCCTTACATCAACTTCTACACTATCATTATAACTGTATCACAGAGAGAACACAGAGCACATTCAACAATGTATTGTTCATTTCTACCACTACTCCATTCATGTCTTTAAATGCCAATGTAAAAATTGATGTTAGAGAAAGTTTTTTGTCTCTTGCAACAGGTTATGTTTATTTTTAACATAAGCAACATGCTCTCTGCAAATATGACACACATTTACAGTGGTGTGAAAAACTATTTGCCCCCTTCCTGATTTCTTATTGTTTTGCATGTTTGTCACACAAAATGTTTCTGATCATCAAACACATTTAACCATTGGTCAAATATAACACAAGTAAACACAAAATGCAGTTTTTAAATGATGGTTTTTATTATTTAGGAAGAAAAAAAAATCCAAACCTACATGGCCCTGTGTGAAAAAGTAATTGCCCCCTTGTTAAAAAATAACCTAACTGTGGTGTATCACACCTGAGTTCAATTTCCGTAGCCACCCCCAAGCCTAATTACTGCCACACCTGTTTCAATCAAGAAATCACTTAAATAGGAGCTGCCTGACACAGAGAAGTAGACCAAAAGCACCTCAAAAGCTAGACATCATGCCAAGATCCAAAGAAATTCAGGAACAAATGAGAATAGAAGTAATTGAGATTTATCAGTCTGAAAAGGTTATAAAGCCATTTCTAAAGCTTTGAGACTCCAGCGAACCACAATGAGAGCCATTATCCACAAATGGCAAAAACATGGAACAGTGGTGAACCTTCCCAGGAGTGGCCGGCCGACCAAAATTACCCCAAGAGCGCAGAGACGACTCATCCAAGGTCACAAAAGACCCCAGGACAACGTCTAAAGAACTGCAGGCCTCACTTGCCTCAATTAAGGTCAGTGTTCACGACTCCACCATAAGAAAGAGACTGGGCAAAAACGGCCTGCATGGCAGATTTCCAAGACGCAAACCACTGTTAAGCAAACAGAACATTAGGGCTCGTCTCAATTTTGCTAAGAAACATCTCAATGATTGCCAAGACTTTTGGGAAAATACTTTGTGGACTGATGAGACAAAAGTTGAACTTTTTGGAAGGCAAATGTCCCGTTACATCTGGCGTAAAAGGAACACAGCATTTCAGAAAAAGAACATCATACCAACAGTAAAATATGGTGGTGGTAGTGTGATGGTCTGGGGTTGTTTTGCTGCTTTAGGACCTGGAAGGCTTGCTGTGATAGATGGAACCATGAATTCTACTGTCTACCAAAAAATCCTGAAGGAGAATGTCCGGCCATCTGTTCGTCAACTCAAGCTGGAGCGATCTTGGGTGCTGCAACAGGACAATGACCCAAAACACACCAGCAAATCCACCTCTGAATGGCTGAAGAAAAAAAAATGAAGACTTTGGAGTGGCCTAGTCAAAGTCCTGACCTGAATCCAATTGAGATGCTATGGCATGACCTTAAAAAGGCGGTTCATGCTAGAAAACCCTCAAATAAAGCTGAATTACAACAATTCTGCAAAGATGAGTGGGCCAAAATTCCTCCAGAGCGCTGTAAAGACTCATTGCAAGTTATCGCAAACGCTTGATTGCAGTTATTGCTGCTAAGGGTGGCCCAATCAGTTATTAGGTTCAGGGAGCAATTACTTTTTCACACAGGGCCATGTAGGTTTGGATTTTTTTTCTTCCTAAATAATAAAAAACATCATTTAAAAACTGCATTTTGTGTTTACTTGTGTTATATTTGACTAATGGTTAAATGTGTTTGATGATCAGAAACATTTTGTGTGACAAACATGCAAAAGAATAAGAAATCAGGAAGGGGGCAAAAAGTTTTTCATACCACTGTATATGTTTAATAGAGGTCTTTTTGGGAAAATTTTCAGCAGTAGGCAGTTCATCATAATCTGAAGCTTGCTCTCTGTTGGACCAGGTTACAGACAGCTCTTCTGTTCTTTGCAATTCAAAATGACCACCCCTACTTTGAGTGCCACCTTCATGAAATGTTGAAATTATTTAGAAATGTAACACTCAATGAGCCCTCTAATTGCTCTCACAAAGTTTTACTCAAAATTTGGTCATGGTGGTCTTCAGAGGTACGTATTATATGTCTTGCTCTGTGAGTCTGCAACATAGCATACTCAAACAAATACACATGTACTCTCTTGCAGTCTGGCTGGCATGCATGTCTTTAAGACATGGTAGGAATCTGGAGTATCTGTGAAAAGGTCCATTTCAACACAAGTGCAACAGCTGACCTCAATTCAGGCTGTGATTCAGCTCTGTATCAAATCAAGGCCCCATGAGCTATGAAGTAGCAGCACTTACTGCTGTGCCCCTGCCCCATGTTCTCTTGGTATGCTGGTTAGTCTCTCACCTATCATAAAGAATTGCAGGTGGTGGACAAAGGGTTACAATCATGAGGGTAAGCAACAAAGACTGCATTTTTAATTATGTGATTGAGCAGTTTGTGATAGGATGATGAGCTTGGTAATGCAGAAGGTCCATGAAACAGCAGGACCTAGCTAGAGTGTAGCTACATTTGTCCAAAGTACTGCAGCTTTTAGCTTACTTCATAGAACCTTTCAGGCAATAATGTGACACGTGTTCAAATAATTCCACAATCCAAAAATCTTCATTATACAATTACTTATTTGGCTGATGCCTTTATCCAAGGTGACTTACAACATTTAAAATGCAATTGGTTATATTTCCTTTTTTTTTCCAATTGGAGCACAGACAGGTCAAGTGACTTGTTCATAGTCTCACAGTGTCGGTATGCAGGATTTGAACCCACCACCTAAGGGTTTGAAGTCCAGAGCCTTAACAACTATACCACACTGCTCACCTTTTAAACTTTTTAGTAAAATTCAAAGCAAACAGTTCACACAAAAATAGAGAAAAAAATTAATATTACAAAGACAAGAAAAGTTGTTTAGAGAAAGTTCTGTTTAAGGCTTACTTATCTTGTTTCATTTCTCTCTATATTTGGTCATACAGTCCTACTTTCAAATGTTCATATGCTCATTAAAGGTGTTAGAAGGATCAGGACATGATCAAAATGGTCAGAAAGCTGTGTGCCAATGTTCTGTTTGTGAACTAATTTAACAGCCCATGCTTCTAGAAGTGAGGCAATTTCCAAACTGGCTCAAATAACACTCTGTTTTACAGGTATAGCTAAAAAGGTTTTATTTCATGTTAACTTACAGGGTTAAAAATCTTATACCATAATCTAGGTAAATATGAGAGACTGATATTCTATTGAAATTAGAAGACACTTAAGTGAATTTTACATTAGCTCTAACTTTTTAAGACTGGCTCTTACATACAGAGTGCTCCATGTGCAGCTCCAAAGGTATACAAGGTTTGGCTGTCAGATTTCACAGCTGGTTAGGTTTATGTGGCTTATTTTGTTATTTAATGTTGTCTTTGTTTTTTTTTTTTTTGTTTTGTATTGCTTGGTAGGCATCTTAAACTTTTTTCAGAAATCCAAGATGGCACCACTCAACTCATGGAGAGCAGTCATGTGATGCAATTAATGTCATGCAAATGTCACAAAGTGGTCTAGATTGTGCTAATGATTTGTCAGCTCTTCTGATTTTCTTATAGACAAATTGCTCTGAGGCTAAGCATCTGCGCTGGCATCTGGAAGGTTGCTGGTTCGAATCCTCGTTACTGCCAAAAGAGATCCTAGTCTGCTGCGCCCTGGAGCAAGGCCCTTAACCTAAAATTGCACCAGGGGCATTGTACAATGGCTGACCCAGCACTCAGACTCACAAGGGGTATGCAAGAACTAACCAATTCCTAATACAAGAAACCGTATAATGCTAAATAAACAAAAAATAAAAATAATATGCTGCATGGGAAAAACCGTTCTGGAAAATTAGATTATACCTTCAAAGAAGTCAATGGTAAAAGTCAGATATGTTGCTGAAGGTGCTGTGTATGCTCTCTGTTGTTCAGTTACGATGATAGTGTCGAAGTTGATAATTGGCAGCTACGATTGTGAAAATAGGAATTGCAAAATGTGTATTTGAAGTAAATGGTGTATCATGCCACATTAAAAGGAGATTGAAATGATTGTTGTTAAAGGAGTTGATAACAAAGAGCCACAGAAGATTCAGATTTTAGTACTCAATGACACTGACACCAGTCTAGCAGAATCACAGGTGAGATTTAACAGCATCCACCCTTTGACTGCATGTCTAAATGAATAACTAAATTAAGTTAATATTACTGTCTAATTGGAAATGAAAACATGCTGTCTTGAACTGTGTGTTCCAAAAGCACACAAGTCCCATAAATACTTGCCCACTATTGGGGATTTACCATCAGAACCCCCTACTAGATAAAAAAGGGCCTTGAATAATTGTAACAAAAATTCTCTATAACACAAAAGGATCTGCTGGAGAAGGCAAACACAGTCCCAATGCAGAATCAAAATGAAGTGAAAAACAATGCTGAAGTTAAAAAAAAATCCTTAAATTACAAAAGGTACAAAGTACAGCAAAACACTCCACACCCTAATGCATACAAGGTGAACTAACTACAGTGGAACCTCGGTTCACGACCATAATTCATTCCAAAACATTGGTCGTAAGCCGATTTGGTCATGAACCAAAGCAATTTCCCCCATAGGATTGTATGCAAATACAATTACTCCATTCCAGACTGTACGAACTGTATGTAAATATTTTTTTTAAACATTTTTAAGCACAAATATAGTTAATTACACCATAGAATGCACATTGTAATAGTAAACTAAATGTAAAAACATTGAATAACACAGAGAAAACCGTGAACAACAGAGAAAACTAACATTGCAAGAGTTTGCGCTATAGCCTTACGACCCGATCGCTGTAAACACTTTTTTTGAATGAGTTTTAAGCACAGGGGGAAAAAAAGGAACATTTGAACAAATCCGAACTTTACTTAAAAACCAACCACAAGCAACCAAGAAAGTGACATTGCAGGAGTTCACGCTAATAGCCTTACAACCCGATTGCTGTAAACACTTTTTTTTAAAATGAGTTTTAAACACAGGGAAAAAAATGAACATTTGAAAAATCCGTAACTTAATAAACAACCAAGAAAAGTAACATTGCAACAATTCACACTACGAACCGAAAAATGATCATTTGAAAAATCCGTAATACAAAAACTAATCATAAACCACCAAGAATACTAATCTTGCATGAGTCGAGTTCTGGCATGAAGTGAAGAGAAACTGGGTGGAGAGGAGGTTACAGTGCTTAGAAGCTATGGTTAACTGCAAAAGCACACAAAATACTGTAGAGCGCAAACAGTTCACGGCGAAAGCATGCACACACGTCTGACCAAGAACAATGCAACACGTGCAGAAATCATCAGCGCGCACAAACTGAAAGGGAAACTGGCTTGTTCGTATACCGAGTGTGTGGTTGTGAACTGAGGCAAAAGTTTGGCAAACTTTTTGGTCGTAAACCGAGTTGTACATGTACAGAGACGTTCATGAACCGAGGTCCCACTCTGTGATGAGCCACCATATTTATATGGTGGAGGGCAATTCTTGGTGTTGACTGGCAGATGGTTCCGTCTCTTGGGGAACCACCCACTAAACAGAAGTAATATAACACAGGCATTGGCAACAAAGCAGATAACAAACAAAATCTATACTACTGTAATAAAAGGCAAAGCCCTGACTCACTTACTCACTCACTGACTCACTCATTACTAATTCTCCAACTTCCCGTATAGGTAGAAGGCTGAAATATGACAGGCTCATTCCTTACAGCTTACTTACAAAAGTTGGGCAGGTTTCATTTCAATATTCTACGCACAATGGTCATAACTGGAAGCTATTTTTCTCCATATACTGTAATGGAGTTGAGCGCGATGGCTGTGGGGGGCGGAGTTTCGTGTGACATCATCACGCCTCCCACGTAATAACGTGAACTGACTGTCAACACAATACGTAGAAAACAAGGAAGAGCTCCAAAAAGCACTGAAGAAAACATGCATTATATAATTGAGAAGGCAGCGAAACAATAAGAAGCGAGCGAGTGACATATACAACCATATTCATGAGTGCAGCTACTTCGGAAACAAAGCACGGTGTAAAGCTAAACTTTAAATTAAGTTCATAGACAGACTGCCGCTGGCATATGTCATGCCCACGGCTAATGCGGGATACAAGTTTAATGAGAGGACGCAGGATATAAACGAGAGTTTTCATCACTTTGTAACTAAGTTAAAATTGCAGCTGAAGGGCTGTGCTTATGCAAATTCCGAGAGACTGTGTTTGTGGGGGGATTGACAGTTAAGGTGGGTGGGGAAGTCACGTCATCATCTCCCCTTCCATTCACCTCATTTCGCTCTGAGCTGAGCTCCGCAGCTAACGCAGTCTTGCAGAAGCAACTTTGTCAGGCTGCCACCAAATACTCACAGAAAAATCCACAAGTTAATACACACGCTGTCTCTAGAGTTTCTCCACACTCTCAATCCTCCAGGCACTACTTACAAAAGGTTACATTGACAATCGTGTTACGTTATTTTTATAATGTTTCCTTTTCTTAGCACAAGCACAGCTGAGAAGCTTCGATGCATGTGCTCTATAACGCGTTAAAACATAACGCATTTAATCACACTTTGCATTCCAAGGATAGGGGAACTTCTGTCAATGCATGAGTTCCTGGTACACCGATTACATTGATGCACACATCAGAGCTACAAAAATGTAACAGTCGGAAGAAAGCGCGTTGCTACGACTGATTGGAGGAAAATTTAATTTCAAAAGACTATCCAAAAGCCTTGATAAAAGCGTAGTTTTGTGCACATATATATATATATGTATATATATGTGGATGTATATGTATATATACTGTATACTGTATATGTGTGTATATGTATATATATGTTTATGTGTGTGTTTATATATATATATGTATATATATATATATATATATGACAGCAACACTCATGACAATGACAATGTCAATCATATTACGTTATTATTAAAATATTTCCTTTTCTTTTTCATTACTTTAACACACTACTTCTCCACTGCAAAGCGCGAGTATTTTGCTAGTTAACATTAGTAGACAAAGTAGACAAACAGCACAAACATAGGCAATGGGAAAAACCCTAGCTGAAGCATGACACATGCCATGCCAGAATGTAGCGGCAGCATTGTAACACATAGTGGCTATAGTATATTTAAAGACCACAATGCTTATCTAAACTCTGTTTGCTGTTGCTTTGCCATATAATGATGCAATAGTCAAAATGACAGAAAGATATTGTAGCAGACGTGTGGAGTCAAGTACTTGCAGTGGTTTGCATGTGTGTGTGTGTGTGTGTCTCTACTGTTGCTGCACTTGTTATACTGTAAAAATTAATCACAAAGCTTCTGTTACCTTGTGCTACTGAGCTCCTGAATTGATAACAGCTATTTTAGGGTTTTATTTTCTCTCAGTGTCAAGTCTTTTGTTCTGTTTCTTTTGCTCTCTCTTTGTCTTTTCATAAATAGTTTTCCATATACTGTATGTCTAATACATGAGGAGAAAATGTTGTTCTTATTGTTGTGGGACACTGCAACCCCGTCCATTTAAAGTGCATGGACTGAAGGAATCTGGGGTTGAGTCTTTAGGAAGAAATCCCATGGGTGGGGCGTTTTCAGCAGCAGATTTCATTGCTGTTCACTACAGACTTTTTAGCAACTTGTCAAAAGAATCCAGTCTGGCCCCTCAAGACTATTAATGCTTAACCCTCTTTTGTTGTTTCCCTATTAGTTTATTGGCCCATTAATTGTATCCTAATATGATAACAGTTAACAAAGAGCAGAGCAGAAGCAAGCAAACATCACTGAAAATGGAATGTCTGCAGTTATTTCAGTGTCAGACCCACTAATGTGTCATGTGTAGTTATAAAAAGGGTTAAATGAACACAGCATCTAGAAAAGTTGGATGAAATCATGATGATTACAACACACATATTTACATCAAAGATAAAAACACAAAATTACCACAAATGTAACACATATAAATACTTGTTGAATACAAATTAAAAATTAGCCATCCTACTTTTGCAAAACACAGAAACTAGGAAAAACAGTTTGCGGGAGTTCAACTAAAAGCAGAATTGTTTGGAACATAAGCCAGTAGGTGCAAGGAGCTGGCAGGACTGAACTTGAGAACCAGTGATGTATACCACTGGCTACCCAAATTCAGAAATGTAGGAAGATTTTCCTAAAGTCCTTTTTACTTTGAAATTTGAAATAAAGTGTACTTAAACAAAATATAAAATGGAAAGGTGGAAACATTTTACAGAACTACATCATTAAGGCATGACTTTGACAAAGTTGGAATTTCTTTTTTTCCCTTCTAGTGGCATCTGGAGTTTTCATGATTTGGTAAGGCACAAGAAAAGAAACTTTCACTTTCAGGTGTGTTTTGAGTTTCTGCTCCCTTTCAAGTTTAGTTTTGTAATTTGGTGGCGGAAGGACAATTCTGACCTCTGCGGCAGACCTTTCCCTAGACTTTTGCAATTCAGCTACCAGTTAATCAAGGTTTGCTCGCCTTGAACTTTCTTTCTGATTTCTAATCTGATATACCGACTGTGTATGTCTTCACTGTGACTCACTTGCTGCTTATCTGCAGTTTGCAACCTGGATGCTACAGATATCTTTTTTTCCAGTCAGGTAGAGCTAATAAGATTAATCTGGTCCTCGCCATCTGGTGGACTATCATCTGAGCTCAAGCGCTAGTTAAGGTGGTGCATTTCTTCTCTTTTCTTTTGAATGCCACACTTCCAGGTTGCTGCATGTAACATTTTTTTGGTCAGTAATCAACTTTGTAATTTGGTTTTTATTTTTTGTGGCTATTTGAGTTTGGAACTTGGCGATTTGAGTTTCTAATTATAGGAAAGCCTGAATGAATAATGAAAAATAAAGCTGCTTCAACATTCTTTTTAAACAGTGTAGATACATACAATTTTTTCATGTATGTAGGAGAGGAGAGGAGAGGAGAGGTTAGGAGCACGCGCTGATACAGCGCAGTTTAGGACCCGAGTGCAGCCATGCAACGGGTGACACCTCAGCACCACACTAGTTCAGATGGAGTGAAACAGTGTGAGGTTTCTTATGGAGGCTGGACTGCCAATTCTACTTTACATTCATTCCATTCTAGGATTTTGACTTTGGCATGGTGGGTAAGACTATGCGCATCAATGATTTTTACAGCTATGCTGTCAGGATATATGAGTGACTAATAGGATTGTCCACAGTAAAGTTGGCCAAAAAAAAAATCCAATATTTGACAATGACCAATATTCCCACCTGGAATATACACATAATGTCTCACTGAAGGAACCAAGCTAAAAATGGATGTGTGCTACACAGTATTTGGTGGACAAATTACCCACTAAGTCTGGACAGGCTTAGCTTGAAAAAACTGCAAGGAGCTGACACCTGAATTTGGATGTTGTCCTTAATTAAATGTGTTAATGAGTTAAAGGAGTGGATGGATGAGAACTACAGTACTTGTCTTTGACCACAGATAAAACAGAAATGTTAACTGTAGGAAGGAATGATTGTGATCCCAACACTACTTTGTCATTATTTAACTATTTGGTATCACCATTAGTTTTAATGAAATAGCCTACAATCTATTCATTATCTTTGACACTAGTATGTTGTTTAAAGCAAACACTACAAAACCATCCAAAAATTTTTTCCACCTTAAAAATATTAGAAAATGATGGCATTTTCTAAATATGTAGAATACTCAGAAATTAATTCATGCATTTACTTGTAGTGTGACTGACTACTGCAATGCAGGATTCACTGGCTATTCAAATAATCTTTTATACAGCTTTCAATTAATTCAAATGTCTGCTGAAGAAACATTACAAGAACCTGAAAGTATGAACATATAATATTAAGTCCGAACACTGTCTCCAAGTTAAATTTAAGGCAGTTTTCAAGATCCTCCTTTTAACTTATAAAGCCCTAAATGGTCATGGCCCTGGTTACTTATCCAAACTTAACATTACTTTTATACCGGGATGAATATTAAAATATCAAGTTGCAGGCATGTTTATGATCCCAAGTATTACTAAATAACAATGGGAAGTTGAACCTTTAGTTACAGAAAAGCTGTGGAATGATCTGTCTGCTACTGTAAGAGGTGCCCCTTCAGTTTCAGCTTTTAAATCCAGGCTGAATTCTTACTACTTCAGTTTAGCATACCCTGACTAGAGCTGCTGATTAGCTGTGCATACTGAATCTTTGTTGTTAGTCATTAGTACTAAAATATAAGTAATATGATATTTATAAATTGTTACTAAACTCTCTTTCTCTTCTTGGTTTCCTCATGTGGTTATTTGGTGCCACTCTCTTCTGCCAAGTTGCTTGCCTGCCTATTAAAAAGTCACTTTAGATAAAGGAGCACTGGTAGAAGGATCCTTTCATCAAATGGCCAGCCCAGCACTGACTCTCTTTGGCTGAGGTCAGGGCTCTAACTGTGCCTGACTTGTCTCTGAATCATTCTTTACAATCTGGCCATGGTTCTACAGTGTTGTTTTTAGTTTATGTTAATTACTTTCTACTTTGTTTTGATGTATTTGAGGAAATCTGTATCCATGTATATGATAGTTCTGTATTTAGTGAGTGATGTGATCTTGAATTTTTCCTTGATAGTTGTCGCATCGCATTGCATGTGCATTTGGTTTAGCACAATGCAAGAAGAAAGTATTTTGTACTATTGTATTGTGTTTCTGAGGCAGCAATGATAGATTGACCAACTAGCTCTGTGAAAAGGATAACTTGTATTTTGTTTTGTATGTTTTATTTACCCCATTTTTGACACCCATTGCATGCAAAACCTACCTAGAACGGGGTCTCTCTCTGAATCACCTTTCCCAAGATTTTTTCCATTTTTTCCGTGCAAGTTTTTTTTGTCTGTCAAAAATTGAATCTGTTAAAGCCCATTCAGGCAGTCCTTTTCTGAATGGGGTTATAAAATAAATAAATTGTTGTTGGACACAAATAAGATAAAGAGTGTGGGTCAGGTGGCAGGCAATATATAGACTGACCCAGGCATACTAAATATTGAACATTACCTCTTGTAAAGTGGAAAGTTGTTTTTCTGGTGGGGAATGTAGTAGAACTCACGTGGGAGGTTAAAAAAAGCAAAAACTTGCAAGATACAGTTAGGTTCACATATAAGTACAGCATTGACTGTGACCAGAGTCAGAGTGTGAATTGCAGAAAGAAAGAAAGATTGTTCTTTGTGTACACACTATAAACATCTATTCAGAATATTTGGCCTTTTTAGAGACTTTGGATCCAGTGCTCAAAATCTAATGAATGTATGGTCCTACTCCGAGGCTTCAACAGTCTCATGGGTAGAGGCACGTTAGGCAGGAACAGCCAGCTTGACTTAAAACCACGCGGTGAAAAGTTATCAAAATTCTTACCCTTAACAAACATTGCACTAAAATACTAGATTTGTCATAAGTGTACCTAGTACCAGAGTGCCTAAGGTAAAAGATTTGACTCCATTTGACTTTGCAATCTGAAGCTCTATGTTTTTGGGTAAAGAATGGTACTAGTCCTTCTGTGAAGGATGGAGTGTACATTAGATAGACACAGAAGACCCAGATGAGTAGTGAGTAGTAATGAACAAATTAATTCGGACAAAGTTGAGTTTGACTTACATGAAAATTTGTGCCATTGACACAAGAAGAAATACATATACTTCCTATTGGAATCATTTACATGCATCAAATCCACATGTGCCTGCATGTCATTTAATATTTAAATGAAGATCTCTAATGAGAAAAAAGATCACACAAAGTATGGATATCATCAACTGGGATAACGAAGTTGTTAGGTACTGGGGTTGGCAGCAGCAGCTTGTGACATTTTTTAAAAAATGTACTGCACTCCTTCGAGGTAACATGAATAAGATGCATGAATAGAATTGATTTGACAAGTGTGCTACAAATTACATATGTTACACAGCTACAGAACACAGGTAAACAAATAAGCATGAATGAGGCTTACTGAAGTAATATTCTTTTTTTTCCACCTAGAAAGAGAGTTTACTGTTTTGCAATTTTGAAATCATCTGCAAAACAAATTTTAGTGTCAGTTTCACAAAACTGTATGAGTATCAAAACGTGCCTGTTTTGCTCATCGTTTGTAGAGAGGGTGTGCTGGGAATGACTATTTGGTACCTCTTTTCAGAGTAAATTCCACTCCCACCAGCAGGAGGAACATCTCCTGCATCTTGGGAAAGGTCAGGCACTTAGAGTTCAATTACACCCTGTTTAAGACATCAATACTGGGTGTTTTTTGGCCAAAAGATTGTTGGTATACTTAAAATAGTGCCACCCATAAGACCTGCTGATAACCACCAGCCATAAGGGAAGCTGTCATGTTTGACAAAAGAGACTTTCTATAAAGTGTTAAAAGTTATAAAAATGAGAGGCCCTGGTAGACTGAAAAGGTGGCGTATGCAGCAGTGGCAGAAGCAAAAGCTCATGTGTGCTAGTGGAGTTTGGTGAAGCCATAGAGAATGACTTTTTGGATGCCATCATAGGGACTCAGGAAGGGCAGGCAAAACATCACACAGTCTCCTCTCAGGTGGGGTGGAAAAATATTGACCTCAACTGGGGATATTGTCAAAAGGTGTAAGGAGCACTTTCAGGAACCCACTAAAAACATTGCAAATCCACAGTAGGGCTACAGAGTAATGAATCAAGCAATGAATCTGATTTGCAGAAGAGACTGAATACTTTGAATAGTGGATTGATGCAGAGACAAACAACAATTAATTTTTTCATCCTGCACAAGTTTCATTTAGGTGACTATCACACCAACTGGAACAAACTCAACGTAGACATCACCCATCCAGGGGCTTATAAATATTACCATGGCTGCCTGGGGCCTCTCCTTTCAGTAATGACAGCGTAGGAGATAGAGAGACCTTCTTTGTTAGGATAGTCTGGTTCCAGAGTTAATGATGTTAGTGGGTAATCTGACTACAGTATATCCAGCCAGTGTTTTCCAACCATCTGCACAATTTTCTGGTTCTTTTTCAGTAGGGGAGACATGTTGCATTTTCCAGTAACCAGTTTCCATTACCAAAGTCTATCTAGTCTGGATCAGTCCCACACTTACCAGAGTGACATTGCATGTGTCCTTCATTCTTGACACTATGGGTGTTAAGCCAACATCACACCTCCACATAGTATTTTTGATCCGAGTTCGACCAGACGTTAGATGTCATACAGCCTTCAACCACTTGTCCGCTGATACCATTTCCACAGCTAGTTGCAGAGATAGATCACAATATTCCTGTTCTAAGAGACACACTCTCAGATCTAACTGGAACTGGCATTTTTGAAAATAAGTCATTTATGAAATGCTCTTTTTCTAGCACCTGCAATTGCCATGGGCAGACAACATAGTTCTTAGGATCATTAAGGTACATGTCCAAAAAAGGGTACCCTGATATTTACCAAGGTTTAGAAAATGGCCCAGGAGAGAGATAAAAAAATGAAACTGGGCATTTTCACAGAAGAGGTTCTGCAAAACTTCTTCAGTTGGTTGGAATTACTTCATTTCAGCAGGAGCTCCGGCAGTATGACCAGTGAAACTATCTAACTGGGGTACTTTTCTCTTAATTGACTTCATTATAAACAGGGTGACTTTTGTTTCCTCAAAACTTTCTTTGCCTTTAAGTGTGCTTCTGTGGTTGTTTATACATACAGTACTGTATATACACTAGCTTATACTGTTGCAAGAAAATAATACAAAGTTTTTTGTGTGTTATGCAAATACCTAAAAATAAATGAATAAATAAGAAAATTAGTTTGAGGGAAACTTTGCCTAACAAATTATAGATTTGAAAATAATTTGCTTCTGAATCACAGAAGGTGCTTGCACAGCAAAATAAATGAGACTGCATATAGCAGATAAAAGTAGAGAAAAGAACAACTTTCGTACAGAGTAGGTTTACCTCAGCAGTTTGCTCAATGAAATAAATAGAGCGAAGTCCAATTTATGTGATGATGTGCTGAATTAATCCAGGCAAACAGCAAATTGTTCAGGGAGTGAGCAAAGTCGAAGGCAAAAGCTGTTAAAAGCTACAAGCAGACCTTATTAACATTGATTTGAGCTTCAATGTTTAGGAGAAGTTTATTCTGCTTGGAACTAGTTGGCCTTCCATTAGTGTAATGTCATGCAGAAAACCAACTGGTCATAACTTCAGATCACTCTTTACTTTGATGAGGTCAGTACTTTACTGAGGTATATGTCAGAATTATGGATGTGCCTTTTTTGTCCTTTTCAGTCATTATTCTTCTCTTGAAAAAGCAAACAGTAATCCTGTCAAGCTAAGTAGCTCCATGATAAAGTTGATGTGCATCTGTATTGACTGTAAGGAAGTCAGAGAGGCAGAAACCCACTCCTGTAGTGTTTCCTGATTTTTAGCCACATGAATACTTGAACATCAAAGTTTAGCCCATTTGTTTCAACAAAATGTCTTCAAGGACAGTGCTGACTACAGAATATAAATTATGGCTGGACATATGGACTTAAAATGACATTGTGATAAATTTGGCACAAAATGCAACATTCAATATTTCTTGGAATATTATCAAAACCCTTTAAAGACTGAAGATCAGCTCCACATAGACAAAGCTCTTGATTCATTACTTTGCTAATCACAGGTCACAATACATGTACATATGTATAATTTTTTATGATTTAAGTCATTTTTAATAGTTCCAAATAATTTATTCACATGTGTGTGATTGTTCATGTCTGCAACTGTCATTCTGTATAATGAGTGATAACATTCACCAGTATAATAAGTATTGCATTTGCTGCCTGGCACGCTAATGTTTCGTCTATTGTTCTTAACAGCTCCTTGAATCCTTCTTTCTCTACGGCATACATAGGTACTTTACAGGGAAACTAACATTAGAGGCGATATTTTAGTAGAAATGGAGCTGTTGCAACTACCCAGTGAAACTTTACTTTCACTTTCAATCCCAAATAACACTGGAATAACACCTTGCAATTACAATTTGTCATTCTAAAAATCACAGATTTTTTTTTTATTAAAAGGTATTGCATTATCCTATTATTAAATTCCAATAAAAAAAGTTACATAGTTGTTTATATGACTTCTTCTAATTTATAGTAACCTTAACAGACTGAAAGATCACCTGACAAAATATTTATAAATGTTGTGGCATGCAGCCAGGGCCCTTGCCCAGCCAGGATGCCTCTACACTGAACGGATTGGGGGAAGGAGTGTTTCCAGAGCATCACCTCCCCTGGAGCACTAGGTGGCAGCCCCCCCTGGTTTGCAGCAGTGCTTCAGACTCCTGTCTAGGGCTTCACGGGAGTTGGAGTTTTATACAGCCCTGTTGGGGTCTGTCGATACAGCCAGGGGGGTGTTGCAACTGCTGCATAGCCTAGGGTTGCAGCCCTTCTGCCACACCTGGAAGTGTTGCCAGTAGATGGTCAACGAGCACCTGGATCACTTCCGGGTGCCTTATAAAAGAGGCCAGCAGCTGCTATTCTGGGAACCGGAGTCTGGAGGAAGAGGACCTTGCTAGAAGAGGAGTGGTGGCAAAGAAAGAGAAAGAGAGAGGAAGAAAAAGAAGAACATAACTGTATTTGGTGTACTCTACTTGTATTTGAACTATGCTGTACAGGTGGGAAACGGAGGAAGACGTTAACCATGTAGAAATGAGAAAAAAAAGGAAAAGTTTGCACTTGTGTCCCACTTCTGTCTGTCTTGGGGTTGGGGCGGCTGGTACGCCCCCTGATACTCCACAATGTTAATGTAAAAATGAATGGGCTATACATGGAATATCCACAATTATTGTAATTAGGAAACTCAGTTCACTCAACATGAAAATAAAATGCCCAGTAATGCAGTTTAGCCCATTACTAATACATGAAAACTGAATAGTTCACAAAATAGAAAACTGTGAAGGCTGCTGTTTTATTTTCCCCCGCTTGTATTATTTCAGTACAAAGCAGAGACCGCTTGAAATGGATGGATGAGGGCTTATGATACACACACTTGTTGCTTTTGGTGTGAATTACTATTTGGTGTAGTTATCTGACGACTGACCAATTATAAGTATTTTTAGGACACAATAATTAAGTAGGTGAAAGTGTGTTTTGCAGTGTTGTAAATCATTTTAGTAAGCGAGAAAGAGAGGTAAAGCAAGCACATTTTTAGGTTTTCTGTCCAACCCCTAGAGCCAATAGGGCGTCATGGTACTTAAAGGCTTCTGATACAAGCCAATTGCAAACAGCCATACTTCAAACCAATGGGGGGGACAGAATACCTTCACACCTGCCCTTCAAACCATGTGTTAAGGTAAAACTTGGTAGTTAGGAAGCCTGGCTTTCCTGAGGGGGTTGACTGAGAGTCCTGCAGAGAAACACTTGCCAAACTTGTCTCTGGCACTTCCCCCAACCCTGTTATAAGATTACAAAGAGGGGTGAAGTGGTTCTTAAACCATTGCTGTTATTATAAATAATGTAACACTAATATTACATTGCTTTGTCTAAGTTACATATAAAGACATACACAATATTTATCAACTTGTATGCAGAATTTCAAATCACAACACCATCACAAACAGTATAAAGACAAGATATTTAATGTTAAGTCTAGTCAGCTTCATTTTTTGTAAATACACATCCATTCTTGTCATTGAAGGCCTGTCACACATTCCAAAAAAAGTTGGGATTACCAATAATGAGTTAAATAAAGAAAACAATAATTAGAGTAGAAGCAGATGATGTTCAACAGGTAATGTAATCATGCTTTGGTATAAAATCTGCACCAAGGAAAGGCCTAGTCCTTTAGGAGGAAATTTGGGCAGTGGAGTGCCAATTTTGACACAAATGCATGAGAAAAGCATTCAAAAGTTTAAAAACAATGTTTTTCAGATTGGATGGGAGTTGAGTATTTCACCTTCAACAGTGAATAACATAAATAAAAGAGTGCATAAAGGGCAAGGGCACAAGTCTAAGCTGACTTCCCATGATCTCCAATCCTTTAGAAGCCATTGCATTAAGAACTGTCATTCATCAATAAGTGATATAACCATTTGGACTCGGGGGTACCATGGCAAATCTTTATCAAGTCACACAATATGTAGTTACAATCTTATTTACAACTTTACTGTGCTAGTCTCACTAAAGCCAGATGTATAATATATACATCTGGAGACAACTATAGGTTAATTTTGCTTTAAACTGAGTGGAAACAATTAGATGGCTCACCGATTGTCACATTTCTTAACCAATCCAATGTCTCATGTAGGCAGTGCTTAAAGTAAGAGGCAGTGATTTTCAAGTGCAAACTTCAGAGGTGCTCTTGTTAACCTGCTACAACAGAGAGCAAGCTTCTGATTACGATGAACCATTTACAACCAAAAAGTCTCCTAAAAAATCCTTTTAGACACATAAATGTGTGTTGTGTGAGCAGATTAGCAACACATTCCATGCTTTAAAAATAAACATAACCAGATGCAAGGGAATTTTATTCCTGTAGAACCAGATTATACATTGGCATTCTAAAACATTAATGGACAAGTGGTACACATGAACGATATGTTGATGCAGGTGCCATGTGTGTTCTTTGTTGTTCAGCATTACGATGATAGTAAGAGTCAATGTAAGCTTGAAAAAATATGGACTACAAAATATGCATTTGAAGTAAATGGCACATCAGGCTCTATCAAAAGGACTGCCGCTAAGAAAGCTGATAACACTGGATTAGCAAATCTATTTAACACCACAGGTAGATGCACAGATGAGGCTTCACAACATAGACCTTCTGACTGCATGTCTAAATGAGTAACTAAACAAATGTAATAACACAGTCTAAATGAAATGCACACATGCCATGACAAAATAGCCACAGCGTTTTAACACGATTTATATCTATAGACCACAATGTTTATCTAAACTCTGTTTTCTGTTGTTATGTTATAAAATGATGCAATAGTTGAAATGACAGAAAGACATCAGAGCAGACAGAGGCACTTCTCAAAAGTGTGGAGCCCAATAGCTGTGCTGTTCTGTATGTGTGTGTGTCTGCCTGTCTGTACTGTTGCAGCATTAATTGTAATGCGCAAACTAATCAATAAGCTTCAGTTAAACTTATACTATATTTAGCTCCTAAATGGATAACAACTATTTCATCTTTTTGTTTTCTCTCACAGTCATGCCTTTTGTTCATTAAATTTTGCTCTTTCCCTGAAACCCGGCAGTAGTTTTAAATGCATTGACTCAAGAAAGTGGGGGCATGTGTTTTAGGAAGTAGTCCTATGGGTGTAGCCTTTGCAGTGCAGGATTTTGCCGGACTTCACTACACACTCTTTAGCAAGTTGTCTCCAGATGTTTATTCTCGTTTGAGAATCATGTCTGGCCCTGTAAGACTAACAATGTCTAGAAGCCCATTGTCTTCTCTGGGCTTGGAGGCATCGAAGATGGTCCATCACACAGTGGAAACGTACTGCGGTTGGATAAATCAATATTTCAGGTCTTTTTTTGAAGAAATCCATGTTACATCATCCAGACCAGAGAAGAAAATTACTATCCAGTCTGTTACTAGCTACAAGTTCAGAAGCCAGCATCTGTGATAATATTTGGGTTATGTCAGTGACCCGGTCATGGGTAACTTGCACTTTATAGTATACAGCATATATATAAGTATATATAGCTTTTGGTAAACATATGGTTTCTTCAAGACAACATCACTTCCATGGATGCCTAGGCATATTTCAGCAAGACAATGCAAACCCACAGAAGACAGTGTATGTGCTCGACTGGCCTACATGCAGTACTGACCTGTCCTTAGTTGAGAACATGTAATGCATTTTGAAATGCAAAAATGCAACAACAAATACCCCATACTGTTGCACACCTTAAGACTTGTTTACATGCAGAATTGGACAAAATTCTTGCAAACAAGTCTTAAGCTGTGCAATAGTACAGGGTCTTTGTTGCAATTATTAAGTGTTGCGACAATGCAAGGCAGTGTTAAAAAGTGGTAATTTCTTTACTGTTCTTTACTGAAACTATTTTTGGAATATGTAGTAAGAATCAAAATCAAAAGTAGGATTTATTTTTGAAAAAAAACAAAACAATAACATAAAATATTTGTAACATCAAAAAACTGGTCGATATACTGTTTTCGAGTCAAAGAGCATCTTTAAGTACTGCTTTTTGTTCTCCTTTGTATTTCACATACCATCCCAACTTTTTCTGTGCTGGGGCTGTATGTTAGGTAGAATGTCCAGTGGAGGCTGAGTGCTCTTTTAGCATTGCAACCCCTACAGATTTTATTTTTCTCCAGCATCTGACTAGCTGGAGTTATTTATTTTTTTCTGTTCTCCCTGCCTTCTGACCAGAGCCTCAGACCTTTCATTATAATCATGGGAGACTTAAAAACAAATCCACATTTAAGGACTCCACATTATGTATTATTTGTATATCTGCATTGTTTAAGTGTATGTTGACTAATGATTAATTGCTATTTTAAGTATATAATTTCTTCATTCATATACTTATTTTAATTTGGTTTTTTTTCTTGCAGTCTTTTCTCTGCCATCTTGTAAAGCACTCTGAGCTACATGCATTTTATGAAAAGGTGTTAATGTTGTTAATTCGACTGACACTAAGGTTTGATAGATAAAACATTATCTTTTATATTGGAAGAGTCCATACTGAATGATTTGCTTTCTTCTCTTCTGTTTTTTGGTAACAATGACTTTGGATGGTACTCAGCCTCTTTGAAAATATCTGTCTCTTTTTTCCATGTGCTTGGGTTCACTGTCCTGCTTGTACCTCTGTGTTTTTCACCAGACTGCTCTTTTCTAATATAATATTTAAGAGAAGTGTAGCATCATACCATGCCAAACATTATGCCACACATCTAGTTTCTGAATTTGGTCATGCCCATTCGCCCCTTGCAAGGAAGATGAGCACAGGCAGACTTTAAGGAGGGGCTGGAAGGGCTTAGCACACCCAACAGGTACATTATGTAATCATAATATTAATTAATTTTATTTATATAGTGTCTTTTCCATGTTCAAGACACTGCACAGAGTCTCGGAACAAAATAGTAGAGTATATATAAGCCTGGATAAAAATAACATCCACGTAGAGCACTAAAAAACGATAAACACAGGATATACAAAGCACTAAATAGAATAAAAGACAATAAATCAGAGTAAAATACTAAATACAATACTAGAATAAAACCTTAAACAAATAATATCATTTGTGATATAACACACAAACAAACTATCTTGAGCATCTGGACAGAGAGATAACTGAAAGAAGGGTCAGAATATTAGGTTAATTTAAACACCCTTCCGTTACTAAAATCAATCTGAATTAAAGGGTTATTTTTTTCTCATAAGTTTTTTTTTAAGTCACAGATAATGTGAATATGTTACATATGTTAATAATCAATGAATGTGATAATGTAATTTATCTTACATAGTGTTTCTTAAGTCAAGCAAAATGACACATTTTATTGGGTATCTAAAAGATTACAACATGAAAGCTTGCATATTTTAATCTTTTTAGTTAGTCAATAAAAGGTGTCATTTTGCTTTACTTCTTATTATATCTATAATGGCTAACAAGGTACAACACCCTAGTACTAGTGTTTCTTGTATGCCACCTACCCTTAAAACATTCTGCATACATTTTGGGTTTACTGACCTTTAATGGCCTCTTGGGCACAGCCATTAGCAGTGTGTCTGTCTGTTGACCTCGTTGAGAGATTTACCTACCACAGCAATGACATTCATGTCTCTGGTGCCTCTTCCTATGAAGTCAGTAGACAGACTCAGAGAGCATGGGAGGATCATGAAGTCACTGGAATTGATTATGTAGCACTCCTGATATCTATGCAAAAGGATTAAGGTCCAAATCTTTTGAGTCCTGGTGCTTCCTGTTTTGCTATATGGTTGCAAGACATGGATGCTATCCAATGACCTGAGACAAATACTGGAACCTTTGGTACTGTGTCTCTTCGGGGAATCCTTGAGTAAAGCTAGTTTTACTTTGTGCCAAATAAGACACATTAACTGCATTGTGTCAGTTACGACAATATGGCCATGTGGTGAGATTCCCCGAGAGTGATCCGGCTTGCAGGATCCTCATTGCTGAGGACCTGAGTGACTGTACCAGGACATGGGGATACCCACATAACACCTGGCTGTGGCAGATGGAGGGTCATTTCCAAATGTTGGGACTGGACCGTGTGTTTTCCTGGGGTTTTCCAACCGGGATCCCAAACTGTTTCATTTTGTGGTGGGTGTAGCAACACGATGTACCAGTGCATGCTCCTCAACTTGACCTGACCTCACTGTTTCAAATTTAGCTTGAGAGAGGTCACTCATCACAGCTTGTATGTCTTATACACTGTGTTTTACTTTGTTGCATGTCACTTCTTTCTGCAAACAGACTCTCAAGCAGCTATTTAAATGACCACAAAACTGCATGCTCGTGCCCATTAGTCCAAGATATGCATGAATGTGCCACTTGTGCAAGCAGTAATGGGTTGATCAGAAGAAACCTCTAATCATACTTCACACACACCACTGTGACAAAATATTTTATAAACAAAAATACCTCTTTGATAAAGTAATTTAAAATTGCTCCAACTTCCACCAATTAATCAATTTTCTAAAACCACTTACCCACGACAGGGATGCAGGGAAGCTGGAGACAAACACAGAAAGTACTGAATTCATGGCAGGAGCAATCTCTAGACATGGTGCCAGCCCATCTTCGGGTAAACACAAAAATACACAGACACACAAACACACATCAGCGTCCAGTTTAGCATCACCAATCCATCTAAGCTATATGTCTGCAATCCCCAGACACCTGAATATTATACAATGTATGCATTTTCTAACTGGCTTAAAAGTAATAAAGTGTTTATTTTGCCACAACCACAAATATAATTCTTCTAATCAATTAAGAGAAGAATGCATCCTCTTACACATAGTTCAACTTAAGTGCAACTAAATGAAAGTGTAGGTGCTAATAATGCTGAGTGACCAATGGGCACAACCCATGCATCACACATTATTTTTACATGGTGTAATTCATTATACATAGTAAGCAGAAAAAAAAGTTCTCTGTCATTTCAATATCATTAATGGTACTTGTGAATTGTTTTATAATTTTAAAGTTTTAAATGTGTTATTGCAAGTCAGATTTAGGATATATTGCAACTGTATATTATGAATAATCTATGATATGTGATTTTGAAAAATGCAATTATTTTTTATGGTTCATTTGCCACTTAAGCCTAAATGTCAAACTCTGCCCATGGAACTGAGTCCAATCTCAGCAGGGTCAGACACAAAGTAGGAGCCACTCTTGACTGGATGCCAAACACTGTTCCCTTTAAAAAGTAATCATCACCATCCATCCACTCATCATTGAGCTTAATTAATCCAGTTTAGGGTTGTGTGTGGTGGAGCCAATCTCTACTGCAGTAGGCATAAGGAAGTAACCACATTTTGGCTATGGGAGACTATTCCAAAATTAAAAGCAATCCAACATGTAAAATACACAAAAATACATTGCATGTTCATGGTCACATATTTAATACCGGCATGATTTTTTGTGTCACAAAAAAAAAAACCTAAAATTCCCTCAAATAATTCATTCCTTTTTAAAATGGTAATGTGTTAATTGTACCAAAAAAAATAAAGTCAAATGACCAGTCAGAGGCATTTCAGTCACAACTGTATGTTCTCAAGCAGCATCAAGAGATTAAGGATCTAAAAGAAGCAACAACTATAATGAGTACCAAGACAGGAGAGACACAAACAGACACCATCCAGGATGAGCAGTTTGAGCCCTTAGACAGACATGCTATTTATTGTTTACTCAAAACAACAAACTCCTTCCATCCTACTGGGGGACCCTCCCTCAAGCAGTCTCTACTTCTCAACTACTGCTTCTGGAAAAGCCAGACCTCTGTTATTTAAATCACCTACACCACAGGGTGCCCAGTCTCTGGAGAAAACTGATTTTTATAGAGATTTCAAAGTCAGTCAAGTCGCTGACTGCATCTGATCAATGAGTGCTGTCATCAGGTGGCCACTTACAGTATTATCTCTATATTTCATTATCTGTACAAAGTGTCATGGAAAAAAAACTATCTTCCATTTTCAAAGAAGGCAGTCACTGAGCCCAGATGAGAAAGCAGAACCTTTCTTTATTTGTACAGAGATGTGCACAAATGTCTCAGTCCATTGAGCGAGCCATCAATTAAATAATTCTTCTGCTTTAATACTTTTTCTAATTGCCTCTTCTAATATATCATATTGTCTGACTATTATTATGCAGAACTTTATTACCTCCTTCAAATAACTAACGGGACCAGTAATTTCTGACTCATGTAAATTCTTCCATTGCTCTGAGCACTGCTTCATTAAGAGGGGTGTTTTGAGGAATGTCCTATTGATCTTAGCGCTGCTTCATAGGAGACATGTTTGGGCTTTCCCATCAGTTTATCCCCACTATCTGGAGGTGAGTTTGTTACTCATTTACCTCACTCTAACCTTGGAAAATGACATTGGCAATTTCTCTATGACAGGGCAGAGATCTTTAACACTTTTGGCTTTAAGTTCCATTTAGTTAACCCTTGAATAACATTCAGTCCTCTTCCTTGTGTTTAATAATGCATTCTCTATTATAGCTTCATATACATACTTGTAACAAATTGCAAAAGATTGTTATATATTATCTAAAACTTCCATAAATGACAAGCATTTAATAAGGTGGGACTACAGACTCCACTAGGTGGTGGAGCTACCGCTGGCCTCATTGATGCTGGAGTAATCTGCAGAGTATCTGCGGCTATCAAGCATGAAGTATCATATAATGTCCCATTTAAGCCACCACTGACCTTTGCAAAATTAAGTTATTTTAATAGGCCAATTTGCAGAAATAACTTTCTGATGCTGTGTAAGTGTTGTCAAGACTGAAAGAAGTCTTTGTTAAGGTCCTGTAACATAACAGTGTATGAGTAATAGAAACATTTTTGCAAGACATGAACTAAAGCACCAAAAATGTAACATCACTAGTAATAAGCAACAGACAATGAAAACATTTACCCTTTAGGTAAAGGAGTCTAACATTAAGACCAGAATGACAACTGACAGTGTTTCGTCAAGAAAATTACCTGTTAAATAATACATCTATAGAAAAGACTACGGCAGAACATGGTTGTGATTGCAACTCTTGCCCATGCTGTTGTTGCTTCTTACCCAACCTCTTAACACTGATTTTTCATTTGATTTTAATCATCTTTGTCATGAGTAATGTTTGGTCATGGAAAGAAAGGCAATGCACTTTAAAGAGACACAGAGTTAAATGTAGTGAGATGGCTTCAGTTTTAGTTGAGGCATGTGCAACGGATGATTGGATAGATATTAATTAACATATAACACGCCTTTGCATGCCATGGCATTTAAAATTGACACAAATATTAGATATTATGAAATAATCATGCCAAAATCAATAACTTTTCCACATTGGATTGCTTTTAATTGCGGCAAGTATAGTCTTCCAATGTTTTGCAAGCAGCGATTCAATCACAAGGCACATTCATACAAACTCAATGGGCCATTTTAAAGTTGACAGTTAACTTAACAGAATCTGAGTACCCAAAACAAAATCCACAGAAATATGTAAATACTATATTGATGGTGAAGAACACAGGACTTGAACCAAGGACTCTGGAGCAGCAATAAGATTTTATTTTCTTTGTAGCAGGTGCTGCATAAGTGTTGTATTCAGTGTTGCTCACTCTGTAGACTTGCACCAGGTCCATGTAACGTCTATACCTTTAATGGAGGAAGATATACTGTAGACTGACCAATCATAAGGGCAGGATGCTGGGACCACAACCCTTATTCCTTTGCATGTTTATTTCTTTTATACCTGATACCACCAAGTTGGATTCTACCTTGTGCTAAACACTCCTGGTTCTGATATCTTGACAATCTAAAATTACAATAAATGGATTACGTAAAGGAATGAACACTGAAAGTTTCACCTTTTTTATTTTATCAGATTGACAGTCTTGCTCACATTCAGAGACCCAAACCATTAGGCAGCACTTCACCTTGAGACAGACAACCTCTGAAAAGGAGGTAAACAGATGGAAAATGTGGATGAGAACTAAGATTTGCTGAATCCGCTCCTATAACAGAAACTCCTTATCCATCTTAGGTCACTCAAATGACCTTGACATGCATTATTCTCAGTTAAGTGACCGCTGACGAATAACGCCTATAGTCTGGTTAACTTGTGTCATAAATTGAGCTTATAACTCCATTTGTGTGTTTTACATGTAATGAGATGGGCTCAGATTCTTTATAACCTAAGAACTGGTGAGTAAAAAAATGGGTGGATAGAAACACAAAATTGCAAATGCTGTGTTATTAATATGTTATAAAAATGTATATTTTTTCCTTATTATGAATCTGATTTTAACATTAAATTTAATGAGATTAAAGTGAAAAGCTTTTTTTTTAATCTTATAAAAATCGATTTTGATTTTGACTATTGTGCACCCCATGACCCTGAATAGTTATAAACGTCTTTGATAACAGACAGATGGTTACTTTACACTGCAAAAAATTCACATGCAAACAAAGTTGTTTTGCTTTTATTTAGAAAAAAAATCTGTCAAAGGGGTAAACAAACTAACTTGACCAGATTTCTTAAAGTAAGCTCATTTTTTTGATAATTCTTACAATAAGGAAAATGACTTAAATATTTTTCACTTGCTTAGCTTTCATTTTTTTGCAGGGTACACCTGATAATGAAGCTGCTAATACAATAAATAATAATAACAAGCAGAAGAGAGGTGCAGAATGAGCAGGAGGGCATCTATGTATTCTGGCAGGCATTTTAACATACATGGCAATAAAAAGTAAATGTCTTAAAATAAAAGTTAAAAAATGATGGAGAGTAGGGTGAAATCAAAGTAGGTGAAAAGAAAAGTGCACAGGCAGGCAGGGCTGCCCCCCGAACTTGTTTTCTTGTCTTATCTCTTCCTACATCTGGAGCAGCTCAACAAGAAATGCAAAATGATTTTTCACCTCGGCCCCACATCTGCTGGGGCAAACTGTAAACACAGGCAGAAAATTAAAGCTATTACTCTTTAGATAAAAATGGAGATGCAGAAGTCTGAGTGAATGGACATGCTTCAGGAGCAATTGGATATACAAGTTATCTATGAAGGGCATTTAGCCACATGTTCCCAAGCATGAAACGTATTTTGAAAAGGTCTTAAAATATAAAAAGAAAACAGTATAGACACTTCAGCACAGAAAGGACAAGGTTTCTCATTTTTCTTTTTAGTCTCAATTTTCTTTCTTTGTCATTACATGTGAAATATCTTTATTTCATATTGTGGTACTTAATATAGGACTCTTTCTTGTTTAGGAATTTACCTTTTGAAGATGATTGCTATGAATTGCACTTCATACAATAACTAAGTAAACCTGGCACAAGGGAGACTGACAGCTGTCTGATGAGGTTTATTTAGTCCTGTGTGGTAAGCATCAGTCACTTTCTGATTCCAATCCATGTTTCAGATTTTCAGAAATGACCAGACTTAAAAAAATCTAAGGTTTGGCTTCTTGAACGATAACATCAGAGTACCCATTCATTTTCATATTGTCCTCAGTCAGATTCAGTGAATTCATTCTTGGAAGAACACACCAAAAAGAAGAAGGTTGCAATCCACCCTGCACTAAATGTATGCCTGTTTTATGACACACACAAAAAACATCTGAACACTCGCTCAGTCTGACAGCGGGCTTGTCTTTATGTTTAGAGGGAAAAGAAGGAACCTTAGAAAATAAGAAAATCATCACAAAAAAACATGGGGACACATGCAAACTCAACAGACAACACAGCTAATCTGGGAATCAAGTTGAATCCAAGAGCTGTGTGGTGGAGAAACTACTGGATGTGCCACTGCTTAGCTCAGTACTACGTGTCTAAATGTATGCAAACAGTTAAATGTACGCAAGTTAATGCATTTGACACACATTGCTGATGGTATTCTGTGTTGAAGTCATCGTAGTCAGGATAATCTTCTCTTGACCAGGGTGGAGTGAGCATAAAATGAGATCTAGAATATATGTTGGATGATACAGTGCATACTGGCTTACTAGTTTCACCACTTCAGCATCTTGGGTTCAAATTCTGACCCAATCCCTGTCATTATGGAGTTTACACACTGCCCCCTTGTTCTCACTGGCTTTCTGTGGTTGTTTTAAGATGTTCTCATACTCCAAAAACATGACGTTTATTATGACTCTGTGTGCATGTGAGAGTGAGCGTACAATTGTGTGCCCTATTTTGCACAGCCGTCTTGTGAAGTTCTTGCATCATGGCCAGTGGTAACTGGACAGACATTCATAAGATTTATTTACTATATCAGTGTTTTTAATTAAATTGGGTTTGGCAGGGTGAGCTACTTAATTGTTCAGTAGTGCATTTATGAGTTTAGTCATTAATTCAATAACCTTATTTTATAAATGAGGCATTAAAACATTAGATCAGTATTTCTTAATCTATGGATCGCAGACATGTTTGTAATGGGTTTGTAATGATTGTGTAGTAAACGTAATGACAGAAAATATTATGAAGTAAGGGAACTGCAGCACAGTTTGAAATGTCAAAATTAAAATAAAATGAGGTGGCACAAGAATATGATGATTTTTGGAGTATTATGAAAGGCAAGTGAATGGAATTGGGGCACAAAGCAGTTGCTGGGGTCATTAGTCTGTCGTGTGTTTGCTCTTTTGGTATTCACTGAATCAAAATCTGTATCAAAGGTGCAAAAAACATGATATCTCCTTACACTATTCTAAAGTTCTTGGATACATTTTAATCTTCTGGTAGTGTGAGGAATATATTTAGACCACTGAAAGCTGTATGAACACCAGAAAATATCAAAATGTTGAGACATTCAGCACAATGTTAATTGGCACACTAAACATTTAAAACGGGAAGTTCACTGAATTATTCATTAAGATTTATCCTCTCTCACACATAAAATACAAACAGTGCACAAATATTTTAGGAATAATTTAGGTACTTTTAGGTACTTTTTAGGCTAGTTAAATTAAATCCATGTGTTAAACTATTGTGAACTCATTTAGAAATACTGTTTATATTGTGGAGGTCTTTTGAAAAAAAAAAAAAGTGATGTAAAACAAAGTAAATAAATTGCATTAATTAAAATTTTTTTGACAGTTTATTCCTTATCTGGCATCATGAATCAAGTTACTAATTTAAGTGACTATTCATACTTCTTTTTCTTTCAGCTGCTCCTGTTAGGGGTTGCCACAGTGGATCATCTTCTTTCATATCATCCTGTCCTCTGCATCTTGTTCTGTCACACCCATCACCTGCGTGTCTTCTCTCACCACATCCATAAACCTTCTCTTAGGCCTTCCTCTTTTTCTCTTACCTGACAGCTCTATCCTTAGCATCCTTCTCCCAATATACTCAGCATTTCTCCTCTGCACATGTCCAAACCAACGTAATCTCGCCTCTCTGACTTTGTCTCCCAACCGTCCAACTTGAGCTGACCCCATATTCTCCTCATTTCTAGTCCTATCCATCCTCATCACAGCCAATGCAAATCTTAGCATCTTTAACTCTGCCACCTTCAGCTCTGCCTCCTGCTTTCATTGCCATTGTCTCCAGCCCATATAATAAAGCTGGTCTCACTACCATCCTCTAGATCTTCCCTTTCACCCTTGCTGATAACAAATGACACTCTTGATGACACTCTTCGGCCTGCACTCTCTTTTTCGCCTCTTTCACAATCCCCATTTCTCTGTACTGTTGATCTCAAGTATTTAAACTCATCCACTGTTGCCAACTCTACTCCCTTTATCCTCACCATTCCATTGACCTTCCTCTCATTCACACACATGTATTCTGTCTTGTTCCTACTGACCTTCATTCCTCTCCTCTGTAGAGCATATCTCCACCTCTCCAGGGTCTCCTCAACCTGCTCCCTACTCTCGCAACAGATCACAATGTCATCAGCAAACATCATAGTCTAAGGGGACACCTGTCTAATCTCATCTGTCAACCTATCAATCACCATTGCAAATACGAAAGGGCTCATAGCCGATTCCTGATGTAACCCCAACTCCACGTTAATGCATCTGTCACTCCTACTGCTGTCCTCACCACTCTCACACTTCCTTAGTACATATTCTGTACAACTCTGACATACTTCTCTGCCACTCCCGACTTCTTCATATAATACCTCAACTCCTCTCAAGGCGCCCTGTCATATGCTTTCTCCAGGTCCATAAAAACGCAATGCAACTCATTCTGGCCTTTTCAATATTTCTCCATCAACACTCTCAGAGCAAACATTGCATCTGTTGTGCTCTTTCTTGGCATGTAATGGAAATGATCAAACACAGGAAGCTCTGCAGTCTACTTTTGACTTTACGCTGTAGGAAGATATGTAAATAAATCAAGGTAAATAGGTAAATAGCATTCAATCTGGCTTTTATATAAGTAATATATAAATGATTTTTATATAAAGACCATCACAAATCATAATCACAAACAGGACTTTGCACGATACCTTGGCAAACTCGGCATGCCCTGCTTTTTCTTTGAAGGGCACATGTGGGGCAGACTGACTGGCAGGATGATGCCCCACCCTCTTGCTGCATCCAAATGGTGCCATCTTTCACCCTTATGCCTGGTGCAGCTGCATTGTTCTTATCTGTGACTTGACGTTTTTTGCAGGGAGGGCTTCTGTTTTCTTTCTCCGAAATAGAACCCTCACCCTCATCTGAGTTCACCTCTGTTATAGCATGTCTTTATTTGAAAACAAGCAGTGTCATATCTGAGGCAGCGTGAACATGAACGTGACTAAGAAAATAAATTGAACTTTTCCAAGTACCATTAATTATTATTCTATAATAGTAAGAATAAGAGAAGCCCACTACTCAAAATGGAGGCGCCCGGGTCGAACCGGAAAAATATTGATTACGAGTCAGGCGTTCTTACCGCTGCACCACCCAAATGGTCGTGTCAGCATCATACTCCAACCCAAGTTCTTTTTCTTTGGTTATATTCTTGAATAAAAGCACACTTGTTTTGTTATATGTGTACCTTTTGTAAAGTGCTTATTTGATATTTGGACTTCAGTCTTCACACATTATACACTTCTTGTCTACATTTTGTCAATTATTACTAGAATATGAAAAATGTTTCTTTTCTAGTTATGTGTTCAACAATTCCTGCCTTGCATTCCATCCTACAGTTTACACAGATCGTTGTAGACACAGAATACACATGAAATATATGTATTCTAAATGATGATATATTATTTACCCTCTACAATTCCATGCACTACATAACCAGATAAACAGACTTTAGCTCTGATAATCTTTTCTGTAACTTGAGGTGTGTCGGTGGGAGAGGGGGGAATGGAATAGCAGGCTGCTTGCTGAATGTGCTGATCGACACATTTACAAAACAAAAAACGTTGATGGAGAGGTGTGAAGGAATTTAAGGTGGGCTGGGATTACGAGTTTTTTCGTTGGCTTCAGGGATTCTAGTGTTAAAGCTTTGGACTTCATACCCTGAATTTGTGGGTTCCAATCCTGACACTGTGTGACCATAAGCAAGTCACTTGACTTGCCTATGCTCCAATTGTAAAACCAAAAAAGAAATGTAGCCAATTGTATTATAAATGTTTTAAGTCACCTTGGATAAAGGTGTCATCCAAATGAATAAATATTAAAGCTCAATTCTTATTCTAGTACAGGCAGTCCCCAGGTTACGTGCGAGATAGGGACTATAGGTTTGTTCTTAAGTTGAATTTGTATGTAAGTCGGAACAGGTACATTTTTTTAATAAATGCTATTGTTGACCGATTGTAACCAAGTGCTCTGCTGACAAATGATGGAGTTTCACCTTTCCCTTTCCTTTATATTATTTCTGTTTTTTTTTCCCATGGTGATGGTTTTTCTCTTCTTTACTGTATCACCAGCACTTGCATCAGATTTGTGTTTCAGAGACATTGTTGAAGGGGGAAGACAAAAGGTTAAGATGAGCTCTTCTGCACAGCACTGTACACGCTATCACAGCAGGAAGGCACCCCTTGTCAGCACGTCTGATGTACTGACAAGAGGCAACTTCCTGCTATGTACATAACAGTACAAGCAGGCTTGCTGTTGAAAATGAATGGGGGCAGGGAGGGGCAATTCACCACCCGTCTACCACACAGTTACCTCCACTTGCATACAGTATTTTGCCTGCAGCGTCCACCCACCGAGAGTGAACCCACCCACCACCGCTCCCATTCAACAGGCAGCCACCCGAGGAACACTACAATGCCCCCCATTCAACAGGCAGCCACCCAAGGCACACTACAATGATGCCCCCTGCCGCCCCTTTCAACCTCAGTGGCCTTTGTTCAGCCACAACTCCATCACCACTTGCGGCATCACCAGCCACCCACCGAGAAACAAATGGGGCAGCCTTACGTGGGACACTGCAAGGCTGTTTGGTGGGTGGGTAGTGAAACGCCCCCCTCTGCCCCATCCAGTCTCCGTCCTGTCAGGAGCAGTAGCTGCAGTGGCGTGGTGGGCGGGCAGCGAACCAGCCCCCTCGGCCCCATCAAGCCTCCGTCCTGCACACAAGCACTTGCCACGCACCCAGCCGCCTACTGAGAATGAATGGGGAATGAATAGGGGAGCTGTCCAAGGGACACTACACTGTGCAAGCAGCGAAATCGCCCCCTCCAGCCAACACTCGCAGCGTCCCCCAGATGAAGATGACGGAGCGCCAGTTACTGAGAAGCCTGCGTCGCGTCCCCCACACAGATGATGGAACAGCTACAGCGCCGTTTGTAAGTCGTATGTCAGATGTCCGTAACTTGGGGACTACCTGTTTTCCCATAGTTACTGTTATCATCTACGACCAAAAGGAAGAGAAATGTTGGCACAGCTATTATAATAAAAAGATAAAAGAAATGGACTTATTTAGTCATAAAAGGTGTTGTATTCAATAAGGCATTTTTAGAGTTCATTAAAGTTACTTTTCCCTATGGGCTCAATCCAAATTAGGCTAGGCACCTCTCAAAGGGTGCATTGCAGCCAAATAAGAACTGACAAACTCTCTTCTAGTAACTCTTTTTAAAGCTCCCTCTCAGAACACATGGTTAGAAATGGTAGTCCTAGTTCAGCTTTGTACATATCCCATGGTGTATATACTCTTGTCATTTCTTTTCACATGGAATACATTACCAAGTAATGATGTGTGGACTGTAGCTACATTCAAATCTCAATTTGATGTTAATTTGGAGAAATTAAGTGAATAGGATTGGCAAGCTTTGTTGGGCTAAATTTGAATTTTCTTGTTAAACATTTTTATAAGGATTTTTCTAATGCAATGTGTCACGTTGTGCTACCATCTAGACTGAGAAAAAGAGAAGAAACACTTTGAAGCATCCAGAGTTCTTTGTACTTGCCCTGGTTTTCTCCTTGTGTCCAGATCTCCTGAGGAGATAGAGTGAGCTGTGACACTATAAATTTCTGTCTCCTTAGTTTAAAGAGAATGCTTGGTCAAATGTTTGACAACATACAAATACTGTATATAGCAAACAATTAGCTCGATTAATTGTTTGACAATATAAGGGCACACCACAAACAATTAATGTTACATTATTTTAATATGGTGTATGTTTAGCCTGCGTTGCAAGACATAGTCTCCAGAGAGGTTGCAGCTGAACTCACAGTATTCATGGCCATCAAGCAGCACGCTTTGGCCTGTCAAGAGATGGGCTACAAAATTCTGTTATAGCATGATGTCTCTTGAAGGTAGCCAAAGATCAGGAAAGCCTTTTGTTCTGACACAGAGTGGACTAGGCCACTTGGGCAAGAAATTATTTTGGCTCGGGAAATTAAATTTAGTCTGAAACTTAGCAAGGATCAACTCCAGAAGGACAGATAAACTGTGCAACTAAACCCAAACAAAGTCAAAGCAAAATTGTGTAGTACTGGAAATACTACAGAACACACAAAAGTTCTTGAGAAGTTATCCACAATCTTGGGTACCCAAAATAGCACAATGATATTATGATGTCATGTTAATAATGTCACTATTCCCAAATTCCAGTATCCATCATCTTAAGAACAGATAATCATATCATAGCAACAAAACTACAATTTGCAAAAACAATATGGTGTATTGGTAAAATGGAAAATAAAACATTAAATTAAAGTAATACATATCAAAACAAAGGAATCAGCCAAACAAAATAATAATTTGAATCTATATGATTTAGAAAACATAATAAAAAGTATGTGAGGACTGAGAAAATCCATCCACAAAAAAAATCATTTCTGACCAAAATAGAGATCATAAAACCTTCTACTTTGATGACAAAAGAAAATATTACCACTGGGGACTAAACTGCAATGAAAAATCAAAGTGACAGTGTGTGAGATAGCAGGCACTCTTGTTACTAATTATTATAGATCAGTTTAATTAATGCTTCATGAAAAATTGAATAGGAGCAAGATCCAGCCATATGGATGCTTAGAATCTCAAGTTAAATAATTCTGATTGGGAGAAATTTCTGAATTCTTTCATAACTTGGAATGAAACATAAATATATTCCTATCATACAGAGTTCAGACAACAATCAGAACAATGGAAGCATTTGTAGCACCCGAAAATACAAGGTTCAAGTCCATCCTGTCAAGATCATGTGCTTAGTTTGACAGATAGGAGGCACTATCGCTTCCTTGAACCCTCAGACTTGACTCCAGACACAAGTTAAAAGTCCAAATTATTATTTTACAATTATTTTACAGTGTTTACAATCCCCTAGTCCATGTGATCTATCACTTCCGGGTCAGATAAAAAGTCATCTTCTTCATCCCGGAAGCATGTCATTCCTCTTGTCCATGTGACTCGGATGTACTTCTGGGGCACAAGGCCAATAGCCTTTGTTCCTCTCTGCAGCGTCCCCTAGCGGCCCCCATGGTATCCAGCAGGGCTGTGGATAAAAACTCCATTGTCCAGGATTCCCTGCTGGTCTTCGGGGCACCTCCATGCTGTAGGGAGGTCTCCATCTGGCGACCTAGGTGTATTGACCGGGATAAACGACCGGCCAGATGCCACATTAGTTATTTTATGATGTTGAGGATGTAATTCATATTGATTATATAAATATTGCACTGATTTGCTTTGGCATTTTGGCAGTCAGGGAAAGTATCAAGGAAAGCTATCAACCAATGCTTCTGATCTTACTGTGTGGGTTTCAATAGCTACCTTTTGAAACTGTGGATTTAAACACGTCATACCCATCCTCTTCTCTACACCTGCTCCATCTGACTGCCACTCGTCTCCTAATTTGAAGTTCTTACACCATGGAATGTGATGTAGCAAGGATGAAAGGTCAGATTAGCTACAGATGAGACTCTCAGTTACACAGAAAAGCTTTATGAACATTTATATCAAGTGTACTAGTGTTTATGGGAAATATATAGAAAAGTACAACTTTCAAAGCTTATTAATCCATCCTCATATGTACAGTCGTACAATAAAAGCCTTTGAAACTTATGAAACGCTTGTAATTATACGTCAGTATACCATAGAAACATCTGACAAAAAGATCTAAAAACACAGAAGCAGCAAACGTTGTGAAAACCAATACTTGTGTCATTCTCAAAACCTTTGGCCATGTCTGTACTGCAGGATGTTTCTCTCATCAAGTTTCAAAACACGGAAGTTGGCAAACGTACAGATTTATGCATCTGGATTTTTCTGTGCGTAAGCACATTTCGGCTTTTGTGCTTACGTCATGTTATAGTGTGAGCTATACGCACGGTGTTATGCATGAGGCCCCAGGCCTTTGATGTTTGGGGCAAGCTGGCCCATTGGTTACACCCCAGGGAAAAAGAGCTGAAAGAATCGTGGAGATGGTACCCGCTGATTTTCTGTTCCATGCCCTCCCAGATAATCTTGTCCACCCATTGAGGAGACAGCAGTAGGTAGACATAAAACGGCTCTCAAAACTGATTGAGCGACTCCAGACAGCAAAAAGACCGACAAGAATGCAGAAATTAGGACCAAGGACACAGAGACACTCCCTCTGAGATGGATACAGTATTTTATATATATATATATATATATATATATATATATATATATATATATATATATATATATATATATATATATATATATATATACTGGCTGTGTTACCCAACTTTGCCTAGGAAAATTTGTAAGATAAATGCATCTCAATTGTCATACCATTGTTAATCAGTTGTATCAGAAGTACTATGTTACAAATTAAGTACTTTTTTGTATACAATATTTTTGTAGTCTTTTTTTTTTCAAGGGTTAATATTATTGTCAGGCAGTGTGTTGTAGAGATTAAGGCCTTGGACTTCAGTCCCTGAGGTTATTGGTTCAAATCCTACTACTGACACAATTTGGCCATGAGCAAGTCATTTCACCTGCCTGTGCTCCAATTAGAAAAACAAAAGAAACATAACTATTGTAGATCAAATGTTGCATTCTGCATTGGATAAAGGTGTCAGCTAAATAATAATAATAATAATAATAATAATAATAATATTAGTTCACTGTAGCTGCTTACTCTTGAACATACTATATACAATTGCCTATGAGTAAAACACTCCTGCATCAGATCAATTCCTGTTTTTTCTAATGATTTGGCTTTTTATGATGGTCATTGCAAAGCACAGTTTTACAGGAAAGTGTCTTCTTTTGAAATGAAATGGGTAATCAGTAGTAATCATGTTAAATTTGAGCGAATTATTATCATTATTAGATGTTTAGGATTTTCATTTATTTATGTCATTCAATCAAGTACAATATTTCTTTTCATGTTTTTCGTTAGTTGTATAAAGTCCCCCATTAAAGTCCACAGATGTGATTTTATCAGAGGTTGAAGTGGATATACATAAGTGCTGGTACTAAATGTGTTGAATTGTGAGCGGAAAAGGGAAAAGCGATTAGTGACAGTGCCCTCTCTCTGTTCAGGTGGCATCATTTACTTTCTGACAGACCTAAAGATATCAACTATTTGCTCATACTTGATGGTGTATTTAATGATGAGAAAATATTTTATCAGAGTTTGTATTTTGTATTTGAACAAAAACTGGATGATTTTTTGGGTCCAGGTAATGAGAAAAAATTCCTTATTTAAACTAATGGTAATTATGTTTCAGTGTTGCAAAAATTAACGTTCTAAAGAGTTTTTCAGGAACAGAATATTTTTACAAAGCAGCTGAGATTCCAGTGTCAGCAGCCCAGGAAACACAGTAGAGTAAAGCCAAATATAAACCATGCTCCCTTAAACATCCAGGTAAGGCCAGATAGTTGATTAAAAAAAATCATCATGTGTAGGAATTGTGGCAAATGGCCGGTGCACTTGACCAGTCGAGATGCCTGCATACTGGAAGGACCAGGGGAGAGAATGTGCTCAGGGGACTATGTCCACTGAAGCACTAGATGGCAGCCTCCTCGGGTTGCAGCAGTGCCCTGGATGCCCACAGGGCTCCTTGGGAGTTGGAATTCAGCACAGCCTTTTTGGATTTCATGGGTGCCGTTTGAAGTTGCTGTATGGATTGTGAAGCCCTACTTTGTTAGGGTTCTGCCTCCCCCAGAAGTGCATCTGAACCATGCTAACAGGCCACCGGAAGTATTCCCAGGTGCAGCATAAAACAAGTCTGCTGCCTTCACTCAGAGAGCCAGAGTCTGGAGGGAGAGAGACAAAACTTGCTGGAGGATGAGTGGAGGCGGAAGGAGAAAGAGAAGAAGAAGAAGAAGAGAAGTGCTGTATAACTGTGCTTGTGTACTGTGCTGCATTATTGGGAGAGTAACTGGGAAGAGCAACTGGTGTTTATTTGTGTCAGGTTTGGGGAGATGTTGTGTCCCCTGGTGGCCACATTACCAATTACTCTCTGTTTTTTGCTGTCTGGACAAGGCTCTAAAATAAGGTACTTCTGGGGACTTTAACTTCCACCTGGAGGCAAACAGGCATTTGGTAGGTCTATAACAAGAAAGGAATTTTTCAGTTGATGGGTAGAAATTTCATTTCAAATAAACTAAAAATCTCCAGTAAAATGGAAAATAAGGATGGAAAATCACTGATATCAAGCCTAAAAGAATAAAATTAACAAATACAACTAAAATATACGTGTATTTATAAGAACCATTCCCCTTTTGAATTCTTTAGCAACAGCTTATTCAGTTTAGAAAAATCCTACTTACTGTAAGCTTAACATCCTTCATGCTTTCTGATAGGAGAAAATTCGAATTGAAATATTCTGTTTCATATTCTAACCAGTGATTAATTTATTTGATCCTTCTTTCTGTGATTTTATTCACCTTTTATTTCTACTTATTATTTGTCATGTTTGCACAAAATGTTGCACACCCTAATAAAGAGCTATAGCTTTGAAACTGTTGAATTTATAAGAGAAACTTTCCATCTGTTTGAATCCTAAAAAATAACATTAAAATATATGGTAAGCAGTGATATTTTTTAACTTGTAGACTTTTCTCACAGTAGGCATGACTGACTTGTGTGTCAACTAGCACTTTAAAAGCATCTCCTCTGTGTTCTCATGTGTACATTATAAAGTTGGAAATGCACTTAATCCTAAGTATATTTCCTTTTCCTTTAAAACAATAAATACTGACTCTCAATGCTGAAACCTGGAGACACAACCGAAGGCAATGATGAAAAAAAAAACCACAAAAATCAATAAAGTCATCAAACATGAAATGCCTCTCTGAGGCTCTTGGGAGACACATCTACAAGGTGCAATACACAGGACGCTCTCCTTGACCTTCGCTGACATTCAAAGGTGGCTGGACTCGGCAGGATGGAGATTGACAGCTCCAGGCATCACTTACCAGATTACACTTTAAAATGTTTTGCAGTTTGAAGGAGTTTAATTTGGTTTTTATAGATCCCACTTTTAGCATATTATTTATTTATCTACTTGTAATAACTGCCCAGCTGATTTAGAAGCACAACCAGCATTTGCATTTTCTTCTATTTACAGTATTTTTCTATAATAATCAATGATTTTTGGATACCTTTAATGCTTTGTATATATAAAAAGATTGAAATAGTCTCTTGTTACAGAATCAAAAGTAAATTTTAAATGGTGAATATTCTAGCTAGCTATTTCCAAGTAAATTTAGAAAGGACTGGAACTAAAATCTAAACATTTAAATGTTTCAGCCATGTTAACAACTATTGAAAATGTGATTGGCATTTTTTAGAAAAACTTTGCATTATTACTGAGACACAAATAAATTATATAGAAGATCCATATTCCTATAACAAGTCACAACTCTATTAATGATTCTCTGTTTAAATACCTACAGATTATAGTCGCTAGCTTTTTTTACAAATGTTTCGATCAGCGCAAGCAGCAAACAGACTGCTGTCCCATCCCCCCTCGACGGAGCTCAGCTTGGACAAAAAGTTCTCCCAGCTCAAGTCTGTTTATCTGCATGTGAGGTGCCTGGAGTTGTAGAGGGTAAATAATATATCGCTGTTTGGAACACATGCATTTCATGTGTGTTCAGTGTCTGCAACGATCTGTGTAATTGTAGGATGAAAGGAAATGCGAGAAATGCAAGAAACATTGAAAACATAGCTAAAACAGAAAGTTTTTGGAAAGTTCTGACATTAAGTGTATAATGTGTGAAGGCTGAAGTCCAAATATCAAATAAACACTTTCACAAAAGGTACATGTATAACAAAACAAGTGCACTTTTATTAAAGAACTAGCAGAATACCCGCGCTTCGCAGCGGAGAAGTAGTGTGTTAAAGAAGGTACAAAAAAGAAAAGGAAAAATTTTAAAAATAACGTAACATGATTGTTAATGTAATTGTTTTGTCATTGATATGAGTGTTGTTCTCATATCTATCTATCTATCTATCTATATATATATATATATATATATATATAGGCAGCGGAGAAGTAGTGTCTTAAAGAAGGAAAGAGAAAGAAAAGGAAACATTTTGAAAATAACGTAACATGATTGTCAAAGTAATTGTTTTGTGTATTTGGCGGCAGCGTCACAAAGTTTTTTTCATCTAGCTGCATCAGAAAATGTACCACGACGTCTGACACGCCTCCTTTTTACAGTTTTCTCACAGCTTGGATTGCTGCTGTCATATACACACACACACACACACACACACATACATATATATACACATACATATACTTGTGTGTATGTTTGTATGTGTCTATATGTGTGTGTATAGCTTTGGTCACTGAGTGCAAGGGAAAAATAAAATATAGTCTATAAGTTATTAAACAGTAAAACATTAACGTTTTAAGAAGTACAGGTACATTGAGCACTACTGGAGTGGTTGCGGGTAAACTACATTTTAAAGACTGTAACACAACAGGTAAGTAACTAACAGCAGCTAAAATGTATATGGATCATCTCTCGGTAGTTGATCCCTTTTGAAAGGCGCTACACGACGGCTGTGGTATTGAAATTACATTTTCTATGTGAACGTTCAAATTTGTGCCTCTGGTAATGTGCCTTACCGGCATTTAAAGAAAATTAGTTTTGTGTCTTCTGCAGTGTTAAGAGAGAAAGGCTTTGGTTTGGGATAAAAGGAAAAAAGGTGTAAAGAAAGGAAAGTTGCCTTTTTCTTTTATATAGTATAGAGATGTGTTCGCTGACGTTATGATCGCCTTTTGGGGACAGTCTTGGGTGGGTCTTGTGTAGACTGGTGAGACGTCCCGCCATTAATCGGCTGTGATGGCACTGTCAGTCCTCCACTCGTATGCTTGTCTTCATAATCCGAGCTGACAACCTCATAATCGTAAACGTGCAAAAGAAAGTGCGAATCGCCTTAATATTAGTTTGCCGTGGTGTAGAAAAGGGGTCCTGTGTTTGCACTTGTCTGGGCTATAGCGCAGGGGGAGGATGAAAAAAATTAAAAGTGCTCACTTTGACTTAAGGCAGAAGCGCAGTCAGCGTCTCAAAGGCCGGCACAGCTATGCGCGCTGGCTGCTCGACTTTTGCAGGGCAGGAGACTACAGTTTTTGCAGACACGTTCATGATATCAAAAGTCTCAGCGCTCTTTGGAGGTCATTCATATATTATATATATAGCAAAATACCCGCTACTGCAGCGGAGAAGTAGTGTGTTAAAGAAGTAATGAAAAAGAAAAGGAAACATTTTAATAATAACGTAACATGATTGACATTGTCATGAGTGTTGCTGTCATATATATGCCTGCCTAAATAAGTCACCCTCGCTTTGCTCTTACTTTATTTACCGTTCATTTAATCATGGCTAATGGCGGAAAAATTATAAAATGGAAGGAGGATGGCTTTACCAAAACAATTATTGATGGCGAATCGATTATTCATAAAGCTTGAATTGGTGATCTGTTTTTCTGTGTTAACCTCATATTTTTCATACTTCTTCTCAAACTAAGGTGGTGCGAGGGTAAAATGAATCGGGATGCGCTGATCAATGTAATCGGTGTACCAGGAAATCATGCATTGACAAAAGCTCCCTTTGCTTGTAATGCAAAGTGTGATTAAATGCATTATTTTTAACGTTATGGAGCACATGCATCGAAGCTTCTCAGCTGTGCTTGTGCTAAGAAAAGGAAAGATTTTAAAAATAACGTAACACGATTGTCAATGTAACCTTTTGTAAGTAGTGCCTGGAGGATTCAGTGTGTAGAAACTCTAGAGACAGCGTGTGTATTAACTTGTGGATTTTTCTGGGAGTATTTGGTGGCAGTGTGACAAAGTTGCTTCGGAAGACGGCGCGCGGAGCTCAGCTCAGACCGAAATTAGATGAATGGGAGCGGAGATGATGACGTGACTCCCCCACCCGCCTTATCTGTCAATCCCCACAAACACAGTCTCGAATTTGCATAAGCACACCCCTTCACCTACAATTTTAACTTAGTTACAAAGTGATCAAAACTCGTTTATATCCTCGTCCTCTCATTAAACTTGTATCCCGCATTACCTGTGGGCATGTGAAACGCCAGCGGTAGCCTGTCTATGAACTTAATGTAAAGTTTAGGTTTACACCTTGCTTTCTTTCCGAGGTAGCAGCAGTCATGAATATGGTAGTATATGTCACTCGCTCGCTTCTTATTGTTTTTCGCTGTCTTCTCAATTATATAATGCATGTTTTCTTAAGCGCTTTTTGGAGGTCTTCCTGGTTTTCTACGCACTGCGTTGACAATCAGTTCACGTGATTACGTGGGAGGCGTGATGATGTCACACGAAACTCCGCCCCACGTCATTCCAGCTCAACTCCATTACAGTTAATGGAGAAAAATACCTTCCAGTTATGACCATTAGGCGTAGAATTTCGAAATGAAACCTGCCCAACTTTTGTAAGTAAGGTGTAAGGAATGAGCCTGCCAAATTTCAGCCTTCTACCTACACGGGAAGTTGGAGAATTAGTGATGAGTCAGTGAGTGAGTCAGTGAGTGAGTGAGTGAGTGAGTGAGGGCTTTGCCTTTTATTAGTATAGATATAACCAAAGAAAAAGAAATTGAATTAGGATATGACACTGACATGACCGTGTGGGTGGTCACAGATTCGATTCTGGCCACTTCCAGCATTACAGTTTTGAGGAGTGAGCTGTTCTTGTTACTATTATAGAATAAAAACATACATTTGATTCGAGTCTGTAACAGCCCGTGTAAATTTATGGTACTTGTAAAGGTTTGTGTTTTTTTTTTTTATTCACTTTTATTCTCTCAGTCACATTCACTGAAAAACTGCTGTTTTCAAATAAAGATGTGCTATAATAGAGGTGAGTTGAGATGAGAATGAGGGTTCTACATCAGAGAAAGAGAACAGAAGCCCTCCCCGCAAAAAAGTCCACTCACACATAAGGACTATGCAGCTGTACCAGATGGCACTGTTTGGATGCAGCAAGAGGTTGGGCATCATCCTGCCAGTGAATCTGCCACATGCAAGTCTTTCAATGAAACAGCGGGGCTTACAGAGTTTGCCAAGGTATCGTGCAAAGTACTGTTTGTGATTATGTTTGGTGATGGTCTTTATATGAAAAACATATATATGTTACGTATATAAATGCTACATTGAATGTTATGTAACTCGATTTATTTACTTATCTTCCTACAGCATAAAGTCACAAGTAGACTGCAGAGCTTCCTGTGGTTGATCAACACGGGCATGCTGACAAAGTACATGTGCAATGCTACTTCAGTACCCAAATGAGTTTAGCAGCGGGTGGAAGCTCCTGTTGCACTTTAAGCAGCTATTGTTACAGTTCTGCCTTTGTCTAGAAATGGTTTCATAAGCTTCCTGTGTTTGATCGCTCTGCAGTCTACTTGTGACATTTTCATGTATGAATGTGTATGTGCGTGCACGAGAGAGGCAGAGACAGATTTGATCTCATTCAAGTGGTTATTGGAATATAACATAAACACATTTGCAAAGGTATAACGAAACAAGTGTGCTTTTACTCATTAATAAAATTGCATAACAAAAAACTCAAGTGACAAGATACCCAGAAACCCAGAAGACATAAATTCACCACTGTTTGGGTGTCTGTTCATATACATTCAACAATGACTTTTACAGATAGCAAAACTTTACACTGGCTATTACAGACTGAAATCAAAGGCTTCTTCTTTTTGGGCGCATACACCATCAGTATGACACTGCCCGATCTAAACACTAGTGTGGCAAAGTGTTCGCATACTAAAGTGACTATTGCTGCAGGTGGAAGTCCCATTTTTTTTAAGGTGCCAAGTAGAGTTGCGTTGCGGTGCAGCAGTCTATTAGCCAGTAAAAGCACTGTGAAGAAGCTGTCTGTTGCTATTGTCCTGCATTTGTCTAGTATGAAAGCGGTCACGGGACATCGTATCTTTGATTGCCAGTACAACAAACAGTTCTGAGTAAGCATCAGCCACAGCGCTGCTCTTGTGAAAAGAATGGAGATAAATGCCATCAGCTCAGAGAGGGAGAGGCAAGTTTGTACCACGTGAATGTCACTGAGAGATTAAAACTAAAATTAGCTAAAATTTACACCGGCTGTTACAAACTCAAATCAAATGTATGTTTTTAGTATATTATAGTAATAATAATAATAGCAGTTCACAACTCAAAACACAGAGAGCCCCGTCTTGATCCCAGGACCTTTGGGTTCTAAGGCAGCAGTTCTTACCTCTGCACCATTCAAGAACACATATAATCTCCCTGTGGATTGACATTTGAACTTGGGTTTTTAACTCATTGACAGCAACATGTAAATCAAATGCTTTTTTTTCTTTGGTTATATTCTTAAATAAAATTGCACGTGTTTATTTGATATTTGGACTAAAGTTTTCAAACATTATATGCTTCACGTCATTATTGAAATAACATGGAAAAAGTTTCTGCTTTAGGTATGTGTTCGGCATTTTGTTGCATCTCTCCCATTTCCTTTCATCCTACACTTACCCAGATCTTTGTAGACACGGAACATACATGAAATGCATGTATTCCAAATAACGATACACTGTTTTATTTACCCTATACAACTCCAGGAACCTCACATGCAGATAAGGAGCCTTGGCATGAGCTGGGAGAACTTGTTGCCTGAGTTGAGCTCTGTCAAGGCAGGGGATGAAACAGCAGGCTGCTTGCTGCTTGTGCTGATCGATGCATTTACAAACAAAAGATGCTGACAGAGAAGTGTGAAGAGATTTAAGGTGGGCTGGGATTACAAGTTTTTTTGTAGGCTTCTGGAATTCTAGTGTTAAAGAAAGTAAGAGTTTTTGTGGATGAGGATGCATCTAGTAAAAGCAGACTTTACTAAAAAAGTCAAAAAATCCATACAAAGAATCAATACAATATTTTGAAAAACAAAATAAATTAAAACTCAGAAAGTGGGAAACACATTACAGTAAACCCTTGTTTATCGCGGTTAATCCATTTCAGACTCTACCACGATAAATGAATTTCCACAAAGTAGGATTCTTTATTTATAAATCAAATATTTTCGCAGTTATAGCATAGAAAACCTGTTTACAACCTTCTAAATACATTTTTTAAACATTATTAGAGCCCTCTAGACATGAACTAACACCCTTTAGTCAAAAGTTTAAACTGTGCTCCATGACAAGACAGAGATGTTAGTTCCGTCTCACAATTGGAAGAATGCAAACATATCTTCCTCTTCAAAGGAGTGCGCGTCAGGAGCAGATAATGTCAGAGAGAGAGAGAGAAAAGCAAACAATCAAAAATCAATAGGGCTGTTCGGGTTTTTAACTATGCGAAGCACTGCCGGACAAAGCAGCTGCAAGGAAGGGAGCAATGTGAAGGTAGTCTTTCAGCATTTTTAGAGGAACGTCCATATCCTCTAGGCCAGTGTGCGAACAACCCCTCTGCTCACACCCCCTCTGTCAGGAGCAGAGAATGTCAGAGAGAGTGAGAGAGACAGAGAAGAGCAAACAATCAAAATCAATACATGCTGTTCGGGCTTTCAAGTATGCAAAGCACTGCACGGGAAGCATATCCTATATCATTGAGGAGTTTCATTTAATACGTAATACGTGCTCTGATTGGGTAGCTTCTCAGCCATCCGCCAATAGCGTCCCTTGTGTGAAATCAACTGGGCAAACCAACTGAGGAAACATGTACCATAAATTTAAAGACCCATTGTCCACAGAAATCCGCGAACCAGCGAAAAATCCATGATATATATTTACATATGCTTACATTTAAAATCCGCAATGGAGTGAAGCCGCAAAAGTCGAAGAGCGACATAGTGAGGGATCACTGTATACTGAACAATGTTTTTTTCAAAAGTTTTTCTTCCTGAAAAAGTTTTTTCATTATTAGGTTTTGTGTTTTAATGCTGTTTGTTAAGGACATTTTGTGGTCTTTTACTTTTAAGTTGGATTGTTTTGATTTTTGGAAATTTTGCTGTTGTCAATTTCATTTAGGAATTTTGAGTTTGGACTTTTTTAATTTGGAGTTTGCTCATTAGGATTTCTTTTTCAGCTCTTGTATCTTGTTTGAAGTTCCTGCTTTCTTTTTGAGTGTTAGATTTTGAATTGCATTTCTTAATTTGTTATTTTTTTACTTCTGAATTCTTTTGTCTTTTTGTTTTTCTTCTTTGGTTTTCTTTATGTTTTTTTTTAATTTTATAAAATACGTTAATTAAAAATTAAATTTTGTGGCAGGAGCTGTCAATTTCTTCCTTCTTTTGGCCATTTTTTGAGCAAATACTAACAACATGGCTAATATGTTAGTGTCTCGTGACTACAAATACGTTAGATAGGCGAACATTCACTATGCAGCTAATCCAGCTGTCAATAGAGAATGCTATGCTTTCAGTATAATTCAAGCACCCAGACTCACTCACTGTATTGACTGTATATTTGAATTTAGCGCTAGACTAAACTCTCATACTGCCAATGTGCTGTATTTACTATTTAATAGCTTACACTTCAGCAGTTTCTCATATGAATAATTACATGCATGAAGAGACCCATCCATTTTCCCTCAATGACATACCTACGCCACTGACATTCACCCTCTGACCTCACATGTCAGAGTGCCTTTGTAGAGATTATTGACTTGAAAATTAAAATGACAGAGCAGAGCCCCAGTGCCATGTCAAGTTGATAAAGACATTATTGAGCTGCTACAAAGTGCTGAACTATGCCGAAATGAGCTCCAATGTATGTTTATTACAATTTGCAATCCCCGGTGACAGAGTTTATTAATAGTCCAACGTTCAGTAGTTTGAGCCACAGTAGAACAGAAAGTTTAGCTACTAGCTTTATTCACAGAAATAAATAACTTAAGATAGAATTTTAAAAAGGTGTCAATTGACAGTAGGTTTGAACCAAATACATTAAAGACAATGAAAGTAAACCTTTGACCAAATTGTATCAATGACCCTAGCCCTGGTGCTAAATCACTGTAACATTTTCACAACCTTTAAATTAACCAATCTAAATAATAAACACATACACTTGAGTGATGTAGTGGTCACCATTACTACCTGACAGGCCGAGGAGCCTGGGTTAAAACCAAGCCAAATCAGATTCTCTGTCAAGTGTGCATGTTTTCCTCATGTTTTTGTGTTTTATATTTCCTGTGTGTACTCTATGGTAAAAATATTCTTTTTAAACTGTGGACTGCCTCTATTAAGTTTTTAATTTTTCTCAAATTAACTGTACCGAACTATAAAAGATAATTTACAAAGGAAATGAACCTGGAAGGAGACTTATCTAACAGCATGTACATTTTTTCTTTTTTGTGACCAATAATTTTCCAGTTTGTAACCTTAATAAACATAATTTTTGTTGATTTTAGTTTAAAATGGTCAGACAGTTTTTATCACTTAGTCATAAAAGACAAAATGAGATTGCACAGATAAGTGCGAGGATCAAAGCTTTTTCGCAGAGCCCAATCATGTGTGTGTAATATCACATCAGAGACAGATATACTTCAGAGAATGAGATACCATTTCATAAGGAAGTCATAAAATGCATCTCATGCACCACCCAACTCGCTAAATCTGAAAGCTGCCCATGATAACAGAGCTATTAAAGCAATAAAGTAAACCCAGAGCACCTGATTTAGGAATGATCACCACTATTCTTTTCCTAAGGGGTTATCAGGTTAAGAAGGACAACCCAATAGAGTAACAGTGTAGTAGACGTATGACATTATTGGTTGTAAGTGGCATATAACCAAATGACATATCAGCTTTCATGTATGTATAAGCAGCATTTAGCTCTGGATTATATTTGATACCCATACATATGTTGTTCACACCAAAGATAGTGAGTCAGTATGTGAATAGGATCCTGTGTGGAGTACTAACAGATTGGATGGCACTGTAGGCATCACCCATATATTCTTGTGTGGAAAGACACTTCTGTGTGCGTGTGGCTGTGTCTGTGTATGTGTGTTAAGCATATGGTGTGAGAGTAGACCAATCCAATTAAAAACTTAAACATTAACTTGGTGAGTTCTGCTCATTCAACAATAATTCAGCATGTAAGGTTAGTTGGTGACCCCAAACTTTGCAGTGTGTGGCTTGGATCCTGACTTGTACCTGATCCCAAAAATGTGACCACTAGGTCTTGAGGATTTTTAAAGGCTAAGGGAAATTTATAAAGAAAACTCTAGTTATGGCATTTTTGGGGGAGCTTCTTTGGCTTACCCCTTGAGTCATAATTAGCATTATTTGTATATATATATATATATTTTTGCTTGTTTTGAGTTTTTTACACATGAACTTTTCAGTTTCATGATTGGTTCTATAATTTAAAAATGTTGTAAGAGCAAAAGTTAAAAGTTAAAGCTTTGAGTTAAACTCATATTAGTGTTTGCTTAATTTGAATATAATATAAATTTCTTTCATAGACAATGGTATAGTCTTTTCCCCCTATAAGTGAGTAAGAGAAAGAACTTTCTTGCTATAACTGAGATACAATGTGTTAATTGAGTCAGTTCTGTTTAGAACAGGTCCCAGTACACAGGGACTTAAAAGACCCATTTTCAACTTAGAAATGGGGTAGGCATACAGTTTTCTGACCTTCATTTTGAAATGGTTCAGAAACGATTTTTGAAGTGATTTGTAACGATTTGAAATGTAGCAAGATTTAAGCTTTGAACAGAACTTTTCTTAACAAGAACTTTCTTTTTTTTGCTATTTTAATTTTCTTTTTGTGTGAACTGCTTTACTTTGAATTTTAAATAAAATTTTTAAAAATGAAGATATTTTGTCTGTGGAATCATTTTGGTGTGTCAGGCTTTTGTTGAATCCCATTTTTTAAGTTAGAACTGCTGAACTTTGGTAATTTTGGAAAAACACAGCTACAAATGTATTTTAACTACTGTGATCACATTGATCACTCTTATGATGTTATAAAATAGTGATGGTCATGCATCAGTTTATCCAGAGGGGAATACTACGACTTTGCAACCTTTTATAGTTTCTTATTCATGGAGGCCTTAGTGGTAGGACTGATAATTTTCCTACAACTTTTTCTGGCTCAATTGGTTGTGATTGCTGTCCTGGTTTTGACCCTTCATTACTCATTTTGACAAAATCTTTTGGCTTCTATTTCATCTCCTTGGCACTTTGCTCACAATAGTACTCACAATATTATACCTTGCAAAATGGTCAAAAAATTTTAAGGATTAAAATTCAGAACAGACAGAAATCTCATATATTAAAGAATAAAACTTTCCACTATGCAGAGAGAAGCATCGTATATAACATGCACTATCCACTCATTGACTTTCGTAGTCAAACAGGGATTACAGATAGTGAGATGCATATTTTCACATAAAAGGCACTGCAATACAAAAGCTTGTTCAGCTTTTTTGAAATGCTTGATATTGTCTTGGTAACATATTTGTATAGCCTCTATTTGTTTGCTTGTTTTTTTTTTATAACATTAGTTGTGTTTATGTGTTGCCTTTCCCAATCATCTATGTCAATTTCTTCTTCAATTTTCCGAGCAAGATACTTAGGGTCTGCCGTGGTTTAGCGGGCTAGAGAAGTGAAGTGCTTGTGTGCTACTTAATAGAGCTCTCTTTAACTATACATTTTAGGTTTTGCAATAAATCATGACAGAGAAACACCTCTTGCATGACCTGATTTGATCTGAGCTCTGACCTCGGCTTCTGCTCTTTGGCCTTTATGCATAAACTCCACCCACTATGATTTAAATCCTAGCATAGGCTCTACCAATGACAAATGATTGCTATTTGCAACAATAAAAGCTTTTAAAGGTGCTTAGACCTTCTGCCCTGTGTCCTTCCGCATGACAACAAATAATCAATTACGGTGAGAGACTCGAACTTTAAAGGTGAGTGTAATGATAAGTGGCATTCCTAAAACATGTTTTATGTCAAGTCGCCCTTAGTGTTTCTGTTAAACACTGTTTTCCTCTTAATACTTGAGTATTTTTCCATTTTGTGTTTTGGAATTTGGCCCACTTTTTGCTTCACAGAGGTATTAAATCTTGTTTTGCCTTAATTTATTCTATTCTTCTAATAATTTTGACTTAGCACTGCTAAGAAAAAGCATGCAGGGGATAAACTGGACTGGATGTTAACATGTAGTATTATAAATATGAAAGCAACTAGAGATTAAAATATACTTATCTCTTTTTCAATGATTTGGCAGCAGTAAAAATGTAGGCAGTTTAAATTACTTAATTATAGAAATGATTCACAGCTATA